>NC_084733.1:34799024-35094024 GCF_033978785.1 Entelurus aequoreus
GGCACGCCCCTAATATTGTTGTTTGGGTGAAAATCAGCAGACATTCGAGAGAATGGTTGCCCTAAAATTCGGGAGTCTCTCGGAAAAATCTGGAGGGTTTGCAAGTATGACGCTGTCAAGCGCCATTTATATAAAACTTGCGGGCCGCACTAACATTACATTTTCATATTAAGGTGCGGGCCGCAAAATAACGTCTCGCGGGCCGCAATTGGCCCGCAAGCCGCGTGTCTGAGACAGATATATATATATATATATATATATATATATATATATATATATATATATATATACATATATATATATCCATCCATCCATCCATCTTCAACCGCTTATCCGGAATTGGGTCGCGGGGACAACAGCTCCAGCAGAGACCCCCAGACTTCCCTCTCCAGAGCAACATTTGCGACTTCCTCCTGGGGAATCCCGAAGCGTTCCCAGGCCAGAGAGGAGATGTAATCCCCCCATCTGGTCCTTGGACTGCCGCGGGGCCTCCTCCCAGTGGGACGTGCAACAAGGACCTCCCTAGGGAGACGCTCGTGAGGCATCCGCACGAGATGCCCGAACCACCTAAGCTGGCTCCTTTCCAAGCGAAGGAGCAGCGGCTCTACTCCGAGTCTCTCTCGGGTGACTGCACTTCTCACCCTATCTCTAAGGGAGATGCCAGCCACCCTTCTGAGGAAACTCATTTCGACCGCTTGTATCCGCAATCTTATTCTTTCGGTCATTACCCACACTTCATGACCATAGGTGAGAGTAGGAATGTAGATAGCTCGGTAGACCGAGAGCTTTGCCTTCTGGCTCAGGTCTCGTTTCGTCACAACAGTGCGGCAGAGAGACTGCAATACTGCCCCAGCTGTTCCGATTCTCCGGCTGATTTCATTTTCCATCTTTCCCTCACTCGTGAACAAGACCCCGAGATACTTAAGTTCCTCCACCTGGGACAGAGTCTTGTCCCCTACCCGGACTGTACAAACCATTGGTTTCCTGCTGAGAACCATGGCCTCAGATTTGGAGATGCTGATCCTCATTCCAGCCGCTGAACACTCGGCTGCGAACCGATCCAGTGAGAGCTGAAGGTCACGAACCGAAGGTGCCATCAGGACCACATCATCTGCAAACAGCAGTGATGCAACCTTTAGCCCCCCGAGACGTATACCCTCTCCACCATGGCCACGACTACGCCTAGAAATCCTGTCCATGAAAATCACAAACAGGATAGGTGACAGAGCGCAGCCCTGGCGGAGACCAACCCCCACTGGAAACGGATCCGACTTACATCCAAGCACCCGGACACAACTCTCGCTTTGGTTGTAGAGAGATTGGATGGCCCTCAGTAGGGTTCCCCTCACTCCGTACTCCCTCAGCACCTCCCACAAGATCTCCCGGGGGACGCGGTCATACGCCTTCTCCAAATCCACAAAACACATGTTGACTGGATAGGCATACTCCCAGGCCTTCTCCAGGATTCCCCCAAGCGTAAAGAGTTGGTCAGTTGTTCCACGACCAGGACGGAATCCACATTGCTCCTCTTGAATTTGAGGTTCGACTATCGGCCGGACCCTCCTTTCCAGTACCTTGGCGTAAACTTTCCCAGGGAGGCTGAGTAGTGTGATACCCCTGTAATTAGCACACACCCTCTGGTCCCCCTTTTTGAAAAGGGGAACCACCACCCCAGTCTGCCACTCCCTCGGCACTGTCCCAGACTTCCACGCAATGTTGAAAAGGCGTATCAAACAAGACAGCCCATCAACACCCAGAGCCTTCAGCATTTCTGGACGGATCTCGTCAACCCCCGGAGCTTTGCCACTGTGGAGTTGTCTAACTACCTCAGTGACTTCACTCCGAGAGATCGACGTCGATCCCCCATCATCCTCAGGCCCTGCTCCTATCAGGGAGGGTGTGTCTGATGTATTTGGGTTCAGGAGTTCCTCAAAGTGCTCTTTCCAACGCCCTACGACTTCCTCACTTGAAGTCAGCAAAGTCCCATCCTTGCCGTACACAGCTTGGATGGTTCCCTGCTTCCCCCTCCTGAGGTGCCGTATGGTCTTCCAGAACAGCTTTGGTGCCGCCCGATAGTCCTTCTCCATGGATTCCCCGAAATGCTCCCACACCCTCTGCTTAGCCTCGTCCACAGCCACAGCCGCTGCCCTTCGGGCCCGTCGGTACCTTGCAACTGCCTCCGGAGTCCCCTGGGATAACATACCCCGGCAGGACTCCTTCTTCAGTCGGACGGCTTCCCTGACCACCACTGTCCACCAGGGTGTTTGAGGGTTACCGCCCCTTGAGGCACCTAAGACCTTCTGGCCACAGCTCGCAGCTGCAGCTTTAGCAATAGAGGCTTTGAACATTGCACATTCCTGTTCAATGTCCCCAACCTCCACAGGGATGGCAGAGAAGTCCCGCCGGAGGTGGGAGTTGAAGTCCTTCCGGACAGAGGACTCCTCCAAACGTTCCCAGTTCACCCGCACTACACGCTTGGGTTTGCCAGGTCTGTCCAGAGGTTCCCCCGCCATCTAACCCAACTCACCACCAGATGGTGATCAGGTGACAGTTCAGCCCCTCTCTTCACCCGAGTGTCCAAAACATACGGCCTCAGATCAGCTGATACGATTACAAAATCGATCATTGATCTTTGGCCTAGGGTGCTCTGGTTCCAGGTACACCTATGAGCATCCTTATGCTTGAACATGGTGTTTGTTATTGCAAGTCCGTGACTAGCACAGAAGTCCAATAACAATCCACCACTCAGGTTCAGATCAGGGAGCCCGTTCCTCCCAATCAAGCCAGTCCAAGTATCACTGTCATTGCCCACGTGCGCGTTGAAGTCCCCCAGCAAGACTATAGAATCCCCTGCCGGCGCCCCATACAGGACCCCATGCAAGGTATCCAAGAAGGCCGAATACTCTGAACTCTTGTTTGGTGCGTATGCACAAACAACAGTCAGAGTTTTCCCCCCTCCAACCCTAAGGCGAAGGGAGGCGACCCTCTTGTCCACCGGGGTGAACTCCAACGTACAGGCACTCAGCCGGGGACTCGTGAGTATCCCCACACCCGCCTGTGCCCTCACACCCTGAGCAACTCCAGAAGTGAACAAGGTCCATCCCTTGTCCAGGCTGTGTAATATTGAAATGAGCCTTTTAATTTTAAGTATTGGGTCTATATTTCTTCTATAAACATTTCCCCAAACTTCAAAACAATATTACATATGGAAAAATAAATGAATAATATAACATGTGCAGACATTTCTTATTCAGCATGTGTTTAACTTTATACCGAATAGCAATGGATTTGGATATTTTTCTTTAATATGTTCAATATGCGGCTTCCAACCTATTAATGATCAATTACTATTCTCAAGAATGTAGTTCATATACTCTGTCAATTTCCATTTGATTCAACTTTAATTTTTGTTTCACAATTTGAATTTGCACCCTGGACAGGTCGCCACCTCAACCTCCTCATGCTCTCTCAGGGAGAGCATATCCCAAATTCCAAGCTGCTGTTTTGAGGCATGTTAACAAAAATAGTGCACTTTGTGAAAACTTGTAGTTTGAACAGTCTCTTTAACTGAATCATATTGGTGATTTGTTTGATTTATTTAGTTAGTCCATTCCATAATTTAATTCCACATATAAGATATACTAAAGGTTTTAAGTAGGGATGTTATCGGCCGATAAATGCTTTAAAATATAATATCAAAAATGATCGGTATCAGTTTCAGACTTATCGGTATCTGTTTCAAAAAGTAAAATTCATGACATTTTAAAATGCTGCTGTGTACACGGACGTAGGGAGAAGTACAGAGCGCCAATAAACCTTAAAGGCACTGCCTTTGCGTGCCGGCCCAGTCACACAATATCTACGGCTTTTCACACACACAAGTGAATGCAAGGCATACTTGGTCAACAGCCATATAGGTCACACTGAGGGTGTCCGTATAAACAACTTTAACACTGTTACAAATATGCGCCACACTGTGAATCCACACCAAACAAGAATGACAAACACATTTCGGGAGAACATCTGCACCGTAACACAACATAAACACAACAGAACAAATACCCAGAACCCCTTGCAGCACTAACTCTTCCGGGACGCTACAATATACATCCCCGCTACCCAATACCCCCCCCCCCCCCAACCCCGCTCACCTCCCCCCAGGTTTGTAGAAAGTATCCAGTAAATTAGTGTTAGGAAACCACGCATTAAATAATAACGGCATTACTAACGCTCCTATGTTTACTAGTAATCAGTTCAGTTTCAGTTTATTTGGAACATGCATACGATACAATGTAGCTCATCACAGGGCCAACACAGATAGATAGACAGACAACATTCACACACTAGGGCAAATGTAGTCTTATTAATTTCTACATATTGAGATCTATTACTTAAAATAACTACTTAACCACTGTTGTGAAACACCTTTCTAATTTATGGGAGTATTGGGATAGGATTGAGGAAGATGTCTGCTGTGGTGGTGGTTAGTTTGGAAATTAATTTAATAAAAGTAACTTTAAAGTGCAGTCTGACATTTTAGTTTGGAGTAATTTATAGTTTTATTTGGACATTGCAGTATACCATACCATACGCCCGGGAATCGTTTTTGGTGATTTGGCTCCCGGAACTTGTTGTGGTCTTTGGTGTGACTCGGCCGGAGTTTTGGGCTTGCGACCTGCCGATCTCAGGGCGGACACTCTAACCACTAGGCCACTGAGATGAAGGAGGCAAACCAAATCTCAACAGCTTTCAGTTAGCTATAGATTTTGAGAGTATAATAATAACTATAACTTTACAACTGTTTGCTGTGAATAGTGTTGAATAATAATTACAAATAACAGCCTACATTAATAATTACAATAAGAGCCGATATGTAAAGTGTTAAAAAGAGGAGAAGTGTGATTAGGGCTGGCGCCTAGAGCATGGCCTTGTGTGTTTTGTTGTGACTAGGTTGGATAACCAGTCGGAGACAGGCAAGGAAGGATAGGCAGCTTTGTTTGTGTGGCGTTTTTCATGCAACAAAGTGAAATGAAAGAAAATAAAAGCAAAATTAAAATGCAGACAATAAAAATAAACACAGTGCGGACGTAAAAAGTTAAAAGATTAAAATATTTAGCTGAAAGATAAGGAGAAACGTGAATAAAAACATTCCTTTGTTTTGGAGAGTATCACGCACAGCGGGAGGTCAGAGTGCAAGCATGACAGCTTGCTCGCGCCTACTGATAGACAAATGATAGTTTAAATTAACTTATACATAATCTTTAAGTGAATTAAAAGGGTACTTAAATACACATGAAGTAGTACGTATAATCTTTGAATTAAGGTTATTGATTAGCAATTAATGGGGTAGTTAAGAATGTAATTTTAAAACGTGATATGCAAAATTGAACTAACCGAGAGGATATGAAAACGATGGGTGTACATGTTTTGAGTTCCAAATCCTGGAGGAAAAACCTCAACAAAACGTAAAACCATACAGACGGACTTGGGTGGTAGCCACGGTTGTGCTAGGTCAAGCGAGGGTGGAAAGGATGTGCAGCCGGGGAACTGCCAACTTCTCTGAACAAGACAAGCTCCAAAGTTGTAGCCAGAACATGCTCACAAAAAATACAGGTGTGACAGCAGGACGAACAGCAGGATACAAACAGACCCCTGCTGGACATAAGTGTCAACGGACAATGTTCAACACAATCTTTGAAGCATTCCTTTGTGGTCAACCTGCACACATCTTGTAATGACCTGCTTACGAACTGTGCCCTGACAATTCAACACCGCACAGAAGGAACTTCCTGATGTTGCCTGACAGCACGACATCAGCTGACAACTACTGGGGACGCCTCCCAGGAACGAATGGAAGACGGGGACTGCTCCAACTGTCCTAGCACTGGCTGACGGAGGTGCGTCCGTGTGTCCTGCCACCCAAACCGCCAAAGTGTATGATCACCAATTAGACGACTCATAATAGGAGCCTTTTGACTCTTATATATGGTGGGACTCAAGGTATGGCCGCTCATGTGAACTATCCTTACAACAATTAGAATGGTATAAGATGGACAACTAATGACCCACATTGTTCCTTTGCTCTCTGTCCTGCCTACGAAACCAAAAATGTAGGTCAAATGATAAAACAGGGCGTAGCTACCGCTGATTGAACCGATACGCTAATACCACATTTTCAATTATTTCGGTTGTCTGTTAAAAACAAAGCTATTGGTTGCAATTTGGACATTCCTGCTGTAGGCTACAAGGAGCTAGCAGCTACACAACAGCTGAGCTAAAACAAAATTTAAGCATATCAAATAATTGTAGTTGCTTATTACATACACAAAGTCACAGAGAGACAGAAGTCTGTAGAAAGTATTCAGTAACAAACGTGTCCGCATTATTAAACTTTCTACCACAGGAAACATACTGAACAAATACAGCAGTTACTGTCAGACTCTAATCCGGATTACCTTGTCTATCAGAGACATGGTTAAAACCCACAACAACTTTCGTTCTAATTAATGTCCCGGGGGACAAGATTAAAGAAAAGACAGATCGAGTGACAAAGGGGGGATGAATTATGATTTATGAAAGGGAAAACATTAAAAGTAGATCAATTTGAGTATGTTGAAATTAAAATCACATTTTCCTCAGAAATGTATTTCAAGGTAATTGTAGTATACCGACCGACCACAGCTAAAGACATTTTTCTTGATACATTTTCAGACATCCTCAAACAGCGTAGTGTGAAAGAAGTAACGTCATGGGGGACGTTAATCTGGACTGGTTAAATAAAACACGTAGAAAGAAACTTAAGGATATTATAAACGGCTTCTACAATGATACAAATGATAAGCAGCCCTACTAGAATTACAATTGGATGACAAAAATCAAAGAGATCATCTGAAAATACACTAATACAAAACCAGAAAGAAGAGTGCTAAAATAAAAATACCTTGGATTAATAAAACAATTTGGATTCTAATAAAGACATGAGGACTCAGCTCTCATAAGAGCAATTAAAACAGGTCTAAATACAGATCGTATGATTTAAAAGTTTGGAGGAACAAAGTTACAATGTTTATGCGGAAGTCTAAGGCTGACTTTCACTTAGAATTAATCAAAGCTGCAAAAGGGAACATTAGAAAGTTATGGAAAACCAGATACAAACTTACGGAAAGAGAACAAACAAGAAACAACACTATAACATTAAATATCAATGGCGCTACTATCGCAGACAGTCTGGACATAAGTAATAATTTTAATGAACATTTCATCCAGTCTGTACAAACCCTGAATAAAAAATCCTTCAAAATCAGTGCAAATAATTGTCATTTATTCAGGATGGACTAATTTTAGAATTAACAAATGAAACAAAGTTAAACAAAATCTTCACTGCATTATCAGACTCACGATCTAGAGATATATATATGGGTTGGACACTATCTTCCTAAAAACATATAAGGATTGTATTATTGCTCGTATAACAACGATTGATAAATAAATCAATAACGGAAAACACTTTCCCTACCACGTCGAGAAACTGCTACTATGATTAAATCCATAAAGCAGGAAATAAAGAAGACCAGAACATGTACAGACCAATTAGCCTTCTCCACGTTATAACCAAAGGTATAGAAAATTTGAAGTTAAAAGTTGGCTGGAAATCACTGAGCTCCTAAAAGAGCGGCCCATTCTTTCACAAATGTTTGTAGAAACAGTCTCCATGCCTAAGTGCTTGATTTTATACACCTGTGGCGGGGCCAAGTGATTAGGACACCTAATTCTGATCATTTGGATGGGTGGCCAAATACTTTTAGCAATATATATATATATATATATATATATATATATATATATATATATATATATATATATATATATATATATATATATATATATATACTGTATATATATACACCTTGTTGTAATATACCAGTTGCTTTGCAGTGAACAGGTTCTTTGTAATCCTGTGTGTGTTAGAGTAGTGGGCCAACCCAGTAGGAGCACAATAAAAGGTTGAGCAAATTGAAAGTGGGCAATCATGGACACGGTAGTCTATTCTGTGCTTTGCACCCAAGAGGCCAAATGGGACAAATGGAGTAGAGGGCAGGTGAAATAATAATCCCAGTGGCTGTCCAACCCATTGCTATTTATCTGATATGGACTGGTCCTGCAAGATGAAGTAGCCATGACCTTATTTTACACTTTTACTCATGCATCATTTTGAGTTTCATCTTGTGGAAAGAAAGCAATTCCCTCTCGGGATTTTCATGTCCATAATTTTCCAACATTTTTTCTCCCACATCTATGATTCTGACGTTGCTCCTCAGTAAAATCCCTTCCTCGACGCCAACTCATTTCACCTAACTCCCTCAAAGGGCATTGAAGGTTGAGTCATATAATTCTGCATTTGTCTAAGAAACAGAGGGAGACGGATATGAATCACTTTAATGGCCCCTGGTGTGCATGAACCATTGTCGCTGCAGCTGCTATTATATCTTGTCATTCACACGGTGAATGCCACTGCATGGCTGCCACTTTACAATGGGTGTCTCCATGCTCCAAGGGGGTAAAATGATGACATTCCTCCACACAGTAATGATAACATTTGGAACTCAGGACACAGGCAAGGCGGTTAAGAGACTGTTAGGCTGGAAGTCATTGTGAGTCTGCCACTGTCACAGGGAAAGGGCCAAAAAAACTTCACGCCTGATGCCTGCCTGCCTGCCTGCCTGCCTGCCTGCCTGTATGCCACTCTGTGTCTTGACAGTTGCTGACGTTGCATTTCCAGGGCCAGATCCAAAGAGGACAAAAAGTGGGGTTAGCTCTATGTGCAGGAACCTGGTATGTATACACACACATTTTTCCCCTCCAATTTGCTGTGAGTTTACAGACATTGACAAGTAGCCAATAAACAACACAACTTTCTAAATGACCAGCAGTTTTTTAACACTATAATTATATGAATACTAAATCAAGAAAATGTGCACATTTTCCACATTTTTGGAGATAGAGGCAAGTCAAACAAAATAACAGACAATTACCAATGCAATATATCAGTGGTTTTCAAAAATGTGTTCACCAAGTACCACCTTAGAAAACATTTGGCTGTCTTTAAGTACCACCATAATGACCAACGTTAAAATACAGTAGCGTAGTAGGCCTAAGTATTTCATAAAAACGAGGCAGGGTACATCATATTTTGGCCACTGTAACATTACACACCCAGTCTGAACAGTAAAACTGTGTTTAAAAGTAGAAAAAAATCCACTGTACTTAAATAATGAATCAATTATTTTTGTTTTGTTTATTTTGGGGTCGACTATGGCCTACAGTAGTCGGATTTTAACGACTTCCAACGGACATTTGAGAACGGCTCGAGTCACGTCATAATATTTAATTAAGTGATTATTTGGCGTACCACTAGTTGGAGCGAAAATACCACCACCGTTTGAGAATCGCTGCAATAGATCATAAACAGTGTGCAGCTGCAGTGTTTATGGACATAACAAAAACATTTGACACAATAATAATATCTTAATTAACAAATTAGAATGGTATGGAATCAGAGGGCTGGTCTTGAACTGGGTAAGAAGTTACTTAACCAACAGGAAGCAATACGTGAAGATAGGCAAACACGCATCTACAGGTCTAAATCCATCTTGCGGCGTGACCCAGAGATCAATAAGGGAACATTTGTAGGAATTAAAGTTAGTATTATTTGCAGACGATGTGACCATATTTCGTTAAGGAGAGAACACAATACAAATGATAACGGTGTAAGTTTATTTCCAACATACATACAGTTACAATATGATACATCCCGCATTTCCAGTATCTCATTACAACATGTCCGAAAAGTGTAGGAAGAAGCAGAGCTGATTTAATCATACACCTTCTCCATTTCATAGCAATTATTAACACATGTGTTCACTAACTGTTTGTCCACAATTTAAATCCATAAATAATAAAGTCCTCAATATTTAGTTAAATAAGTGTATTTCACATAATCAGACTTATAAAATCATCCCATTTTTCAATGAAGTTTGCAAAGTTAATCAGGATCATTTTTTGTACTTTGTGAACACTTGTATTTTGAATAGTCTCTTAAACCGAATCATATTGGTGCTTTGATTTATTTCCTTAATACATTCAATAATTTAATTCCACACACTGATTTGCTAAAGGTTTTAAGTGTTGTACATGCAAACAAATGTTCTAAATTAGATTTCCCTCCAAGGTTATATTTTTCATCTTTAGTTGAGAAAACATGTTGTACATTTTTGGGTAGCAGGTTATAGTTTGCTTTGTGCATAGTTTTACCTGTTTGCAAATGCATTAAGTCATTGAATTTCAATATTTTTAATTCAATGAATAAAGTGTTTGTATGTTCTCTATAATCAACATTAGGTATTATTCTAATGGATGTTTTTTGTAACACCGTTAGTGAAGGAAGCATACTTTTGTAGTTATTACCCCATATGTCTACACAATAACTCAGATATGGTAACACTAGTGAGCAGTAGAGAATATGGAGTGATTTTTTTCCAGAACATATTTGGCTTTATTCATTATTGACGTGTTTCTTGCTACCTTATGTTATATATTTTTTATACACCCAACAATATGTTATATTACTTTGTCAATGTGTACTCCGTCTATTTGTGTTTGACTTTCTTTTCTATTGTTACTGAATAACAATATTTTAATTTGACTTAGATTTAAAGATAGCCTTTTTTTGTCAAATAATCCTCTTAATTTGTTCATTTTTTTCTGTTTTAATTTGTATTAGCTTCTGTGTGCTCTCTCCTGAAAAAAAACAGAGTTGTGTCGACTGCAAAAAAACTTTAAGGCTGAATTCGAATACCTTTCCTCCGCCCTTGTTTTTGTCCTCCTGCCTTGGTTTAGCGCTTTCACGTTAATCCGGAGGTGTTGAAATTGTCCGTCAGGTACGGGGGAAGAGCCAAGTACCTCCCTTGAAGCGAACTGAGCTTGCAGACCTCCCTACACTATCGAGTGAAAGCAAATTGATGTAAGAAGCGTACAAATGTAAGTCAGAAGCGTAATTAATGACTTCCTGATAATGACACTGGTGGTTTAGTCAGACTTCAAACCTTTGCTAGTGCACGTAAATATTGGCTTCAAACAAAATATACAATAAGAGACATTTTACATATGGCAAGCTGATGCGCCAGCACTTGTATATTTTGCCAATAACGTTGTCTTCTATACGGTCTTCTTCTTAAAATAGACAGGCTAAAGAAAATAGGGAAAGCACAAGCAAAGCCAAACATCGGGTGTGACGGCATCTTGAAAGTAAACAATCATTTGTCGCATCTACCTCGCGTCACTGATGGCAAACGGCGAGGGTTGATGGCGTAGCGAGACTCGAGCGACATCCGTATGCAAAAGGGCGTATTCGCAATACTTTGCCATGGCACTAGATGCTACATCCTGTTGATTAAGTTGCTTCTTACCCAGTTGAAGACCATCTGTCATGTGTGCAGTCTGCTAACAATCAATCAAATGTAAACAATCAAATGCAGATACTTTTTCTTATGCCTTCTGATCTCTCTCTCTCTCTCTCTCTCTCTCTCTCTCTCTCTCTCTCTCTCTCTCTCTCTCTCTCTCTCTCTATGTCCACTACTTGATGTCCATATCCTAACCCCCCCCCCCCCCCACACCCCACACCCCTGATTGTAAATAATGTAAATAATTCATTGTGATTATCTTGTGTGATGACTGTATTATGATGATAGTATATATGATAGTATATATCTGTATCATGAATCAATTTAAGTGGACCCCGACTTAAACAAGTTGTAAAAACTTATTCGGGTGTCATCATTTAGTGGTCAATTGTACGGAATATGTACTTCACTGTGCAACCTACTAATAAAAGTCTCAATCAATCAATGCTACTGCTGTTTTTTCTGTTTCAGTTGCCTTTGTTCGGTGTTCTAGGGCAGAGCCCCAGCAGCATTCCTGCAACTGGTTGACAATTGTCTTATATAAGCACAGCTGAGTGGTAGGCTGGATTGTTCCTCAAACCCTTGCCTGCGTCTCGCTGCCTCGCCATGCCCAAGCTCAAAAATTACTTGTTTAGCCTTTTTGCCTGTTGCCTCTGACCTCTTCGGCTACTGGCTTGTCATTTTGTTGATAGTACTCTGCTTTAAACATGTTGGTTTCTTTGTGACTTTGTTGGTTCCCGGTGACCTTTTGTCACAGGTGTTTTCTGTTGTGCTTTTTCTGCTCTCTGTAGTGCGCCTTTTGTGCCTGATTTAAATATCTCATTTTTTTATTTTACATTTCTAGCCACAGGTCCTATGCCTGGCTATCTGCTGATTGTAACACCAACTCTCTGATGCCATACTTTTCTAATTTATTATTGTTGATATGATTAATTGTGTCAACTGCTTTAGGTAGGTAGGTAGGTAGGTAGGTAGGTAGGTAGGTAGGTAGGTAGGTCTTTATTGTCATTGCACAAGTACAACAAAACTTTGTTTTCTGCACAAACCCGTTCAAGATTAGACAAACAAACAGTGTACAGGATTACAGAACAGGAACGCCACAAGGTGCCCCGTAAAATATGGGAAAAAGGTCAAGGCTGGGGGAGGATGAGTAAAAAAATACAATCCAGACTAGGCTCGACTGAAAGGGTCGTCAGGCACGCGGCACTCCTTCTTCTCCCAAGAGTCCGTTGTGTGTCCAGCAACAACCGCTCCGTCACGACAAGCAGGTTCCCCCAAACCAAAGATCTTGTCAATTTTGTTGAGGCCAGTTAAATAGTTCCAATGTTTAGATTTGGAGAGCAGTGCAAAAAGAGGCAACAAGAAAGTTAGGACAAGACAAAGAAGCAAGCAGGAGAGATAAGGGAGAGGAAAGGGGAGCGTCCGACCTCGATGAGTGCCAGTGAGAAAGTTAGATCCATAAACACTGCAGCTACACACTGTTTACCATCTATTGCATTGGTAGTCTCTTCAGTTTATTTTTATTAATGACATAGAAATGTTGACCCTTTATCCGTATTGGTTATCTGCGATTGTTCCACTTTTATTTATGAACGTCCAATCTGTTGTTGAATATTTTTTCGAAGATTGTAGAAGTAAGGAAACTGGTTTATAGTTTGTAAACAGGTGTTTATCACCAGTTCTATAAATGGGTACAACTTTTGCTATTTTAATTTTGTTTGAGATTTTTTGTTTGAAATTATAGATTACTGATATATTGTACATTAAAGGTTCTGAAATCTTATCAGTAACCCTTTTATCATTTTCATATAAATTCAGTTACTTGGATTTACATTTATTCACAATTTTGTGTCAATTTGAATCAGTGAGGAACATTGAGTTGGGATTTCTGTCTGTGCGATTGTTTACAAATGAGTTATTCAAGCTTTAGTTTCAACTACTTGGTTCATTTTGTCATTTTTAAATCTTTGTCTAAGAAGTATTGAGAGTAATCCTTCTTGGCACATGTTATAGCAGAACTGTGGCACATTTGGAGATTCTGAATTTGAATCCGACTCGGAGTGCTTTGTGTGGAGTACTATTGTTACCCACTCTAACTTTGTGTAAAGTGTTGTTTTTTTGTTAACCTTATTTGTTTTTCACAAAATAACAAATGCACGGTATTTAAACAAGACCACTAGCTTTATGTGGCTACACACTTTACCACAGCACATTGAATTTAAAGCAGTAGTAAGCCTTTGGAATATTTCTGCAAGATTTAGCAACAACAAATGATTTATGTATATATTACATATTTATTTATGTTGGTACATTTGAGGCAAGCATGTGGTCATGCACATTTGTTATGATAGCCATACAACTTAACAGCAAATACTAAAGCGTCACAACAAACATAATCTGCAGAACACCTTTAACCCAGACCTGGGTCGCATATGGCCCACTAAGATTTTCAATCCAGCCCACCGGACATTTCTAAATGTTTTTAGACCTATATCGTCGAAACTGTAGCTGCCTTCATGATGTGCAGTACTTTTTTTAAAATTACCGTAAGTCTTGAACTAAAGAAAGTATTTCTGGTTGGAAACTGCGCTTTTGAGTTATATACAGGTTTTTACGGTAATGCATGTCACAGCAGAAAAGTGATATATCAGATTGTAGATGTTTTTTACTCTTTGCGTTATTATTTGGCTGTTTGTTGCATTTTGCTTGATTGTAAAATATGTCGATTGAAAAGTAAAGGAGCAACGTTCATATGTTGTTAATATTCAGTGTTTTTTCACTGAGTTAATATTACATATCCCACATTTTTCATTTTAATGTACTGTATATTCTGGGTGTCTCATTCAGTAACAAAAAATTTAAATGATATTCCGCATTTTGAAATGCTCTGTTTTTATCATTTTATCAGACATTATTGTGAGTTTTTGTATGAGTGTTCCTGAAAATGGGACCCAACAGCACATACTGTAAGGCACACACACACACACACACATACCCACCGGGCCCCAGACACATTTTTTCACTCAATGTGGCCCCCGAGTCAAAATTATTGCCCAGGCCTGCTTTAACCTGATTCAATTGGACTTTGAAATGAACTAATAGTTTTTCTTTTATGATCATTTTCAGGCTAATAGACTATTCATTTTAAGGCAATGAAAAAACATATTGTAATCTTCAAACACCTGTAAACATTGGCATTGTTAGGCCTATTTTAGGGGGGCTCTAGCCAATTTCGATGACAAGTGTCGATGACAATTTGTCATCAACACTTTTTTCCACATTTGTGTGTGCCTTTGAGAATTTGTTGGGGAGACAAATAACACACTTGGATTTTTAACGTCTGTGGATATTCAAGGCTTTTAGAACTCTAAACTGATATTTTGAATACAATCGTCCACTACGAGCGCAACTGCCTCCCACGAAAGATAACATTTGCTCTAATTGGAAGGAACATCCTGCAGGACAACACTTAACACTCCTTTCTTTGTGATTTTTAATTAAGCCTAGTGTTCTTTGAAGCATGCCCAACTGCACTTCCCCTTGCACTCTGCATGAGCACAGTTCAACGTTTGGGATTCCCTGCTTCGCATCAGCAAGCACAGTCATCTGATTGCCTGTTGTTGCAAGGAGGGGACAGTCTGTTGGCTCCGCAGTGAAGTTGAAATCCGCAGAGAGCTAGCAGGTAAACAATTCCTGTTGCCCTTCTTGCCGGCCTTAACAATATGACTTGCCAAACAAATTGCTCCGAGCAGATGTTCTTCAATCTGCCTACTGAGCATTGAGTGTTGAGCACCGCTGCCAATAGTGTGCTCCAATTGCCTCCACGGCTGTGTTTCAGTTTGGATACCAGAAGGGCTGCCATTAGAGCAGCCCCAATCAGCATTGTGTCACCCAGATGCTGATACACCATATTAGCAGTGAAGAGCCTCTAGGTAACAATACAGTGTGTTCCAGGTGGTGGCAATACACAAAATCAATTTTCTTTGAAAAATATTTTTTACCGCGTACAGGGAGGAGGCGTGGTGATCAGCGAATAACCTCTCGCTCAATGCCAGCAAGACCAAAGAGATGGTGGTGGAAAGAGAGGAGATACCGCTCTACTACAGATAGACGGTATCAGCGTGGAGCAAGTAAATTCCTTCAAGTTCATGTGGCTAATGATCTAACATGGTCAACCAGCAGTGGTCGAGAAGACTCAGAAAAGACTGTACTTAAGATTTCTTGAAAAATGTAACATGGAAACTGCATCTCAGCGGACTTTCTATCGCTCCTTGTTGGAAAGCATCCTGACTATACTGCATCACCGTGTGGTATGCCGCCTTTACAGCCAAAGGCAGGAAAGCCCAGACTTCCTCTGGAGGACATTGCAACCACACGCGGGAAAAACAGAGCCAAGCGAATCCTGTCTGACCCCGCACAACCTAGCCGGGGCCACTTCGACCTCCTGCCCTCCAGAGGGAGGCACTGGGTCTCAAGGAGCCAGACTAATTGCCTCATAAACACGTTTTATCCCTAGGCCATGAGGCTCCTGAACACTAGACATTAGTCACTTAACTCCGTAGCTATCCCATTTCATTCCACTCGTAAAGGAGGGAGTAGGGTGGTGGTGCTGGGGAGGGGGGGATGTCTCATTGGGGGGATGTCTCATTGGTTGCAGTAGTAGGTGTTTACATTTTTATATTTATACATTTTCACTACACTGGGGAGAGAGTAGTCTGTCATAATTGTGTTGATCCCCTGCTGATATAGCCTATACATATGTATGTGTACATATACATTTACATATTATACCGTGTGTTGACGTTCTGTGTTGGTTATAGTTTATTTTTGCCATGAGTGGGAAAAGTTGTTTGGATTGGGTCAAATACATTGATGCTGTGCTCCTTGCACTTACAAACACAACTCATGGTCATTAACCATACAACTTAACTTTGACCACAAGGTGTAGCAAATTTGCAGCAATCAAACTCGCAGGTATTTAAAGTTAGGCTCAAGACGCATCGCAGGTCAAACTTCTTATTAAACTTGTGACGTCTCTCGGGCCAGACTGAAGACACCGGCGGGCTGAACTTGGCCCCAATTGGGACACCCCCGCTCTAAGTAGTCCAAGGGTGTGAATATAGTTGTGTGTATGTGTTTTTTTTAATTTTGCCTATCATTCACAATCCTTGTGTGAAACAAGAACACACACTGTATGCCCTTCCCTTTTCTGTGCGTTCTAAATCGTGAAAAAACTGCTAACACGAGGTACCTAACAATGCAAGTAATGATATTCACCTATTTCGGAAAAAACAACAGCAATGCTCCATCTACATGTCATGACCAGTACGTTAAACAAGTTATAGCGACATAGTTATTGCCGGAATTAACACTAAAGACCTACTTTTCTGGTGTAGTGACACAGCTCTTTAATCCTCACAATACAATGTGAAAGGACACCAATCTGTACTGACTAAGAGACAATAACAATCATATGAACTACTTTATAATAAATAGACAATCATATTATCTGTAAATTATATTCATGTTTTGTTTGTACATGGCTAGATTGTCTGTGTATATATCTGAGCTATGAGCTCCATGTATCAGAATTAATATATGGTGACTGACTCGATGGACAGTTAGTCCGTCTGGTCCAGCTGGCCTAGGGCACCTTTTCCAGTTGATTTTAGTTAAGTGGAAAAAGCGGTAGAAAAATGGATGGATAGATGGAACAAAGTTTCCACTACTGCAGGGTTTCTTAATTTGTTGGGAAGTAGCTATTTTAGCAGTGTACTTCTCGCAAGATATACAATGCCGTTCCATCCACGGTAACACCATGTGAAGCAGAAACACTTGATTTCTCTCGGAATGGCTTGGCAAGATCCACATTTACACAACCAAGTCATGATCTTCATAGATTTTGTAAAAATGTGCATCCCCTTCTGCGATCCCCACTCTGTCTCATTTCATCACATTCTTATATTTCTCCTTTTTTGGTGAGAATAATTGTTGTATGTTCTTGGGTAGCAGGTTATAGTTTTCTTTGTGCATAATTTTAGCTGTTTGCAAATTCACTATGTCATGGCATTTCAGTATTTCCGATTAAATAAATAAAGGGTTTGAATGTTCTCTATATCAAACATGATGTATTATTCTAACTGATCTTTTTTCTAACACGGTTAGAATGAAGTGTACTTTTGTAGTTATTTCCCCATATTTCTGTCAAATAACTCAAATATGGTAACACTAGCAAGCAGTGGAGAATATGGAGGGATTTTTGGTGCAATGCATATTTTGCTTTGTTCATTATTGATGTGTTTCTTGCCACCTTATGTTGTGTATTTTTTATATGAGAATCCCAGTTTATTTTATCATCAATCATTATACCTATAAATTTGGTTTCCATTACTCTTTCAATTTCTATTCTGTCTATTTGTGTTTGACATTCCCCTTCTACTGTTACCGAATAACATTATTAACGAGGAAGACGTGTGTTCTTGTCTCACATAAGGATTGTGGATGAAGTTACAAAAAAAGACATATCATCCCTTTGAACAACCTAAAGAACTACAAGCAGACTGGAGTTGACATTACCAAACTGAGCTGTAGCAAACTAAATGGTGGGTTGATTGGTGGAAAAATAATTACATGCTGCCTTTCTGAGTCAAAGATGGTGCACTTCCTGATGCATTCATAAAGGATTTGGAAAGGCCTTGACAAATGGAATTCCATTAGCTGCTACAAGACCCTACAATATCTACTTGAACACTCACTCAGCCTTTATGTTTTTTTTCTGCCACACTACTTTTATTTTTATTTGCCTTTCGTCTCAACTATGTATCAATCCCTATTTTTTCCTATTAATGCCCACTCCCTGTTGACTTTCTTTTTCCCAGAATTGCATCCCTAACCTCGCCTATGCCCCCTCTTTCCAGAAACCATCATTCACATTTCCTATGTCCTTTGCACTCCTCATCCCATCCCATTGATTTGCTGTATCCGCATCTCAACCCTCCGCTCTATTCAACTGTCAACAGCATGGGAGTCCTTTTCAGAGGAGATGCTTCAACAGGGTTGGTTTGAACTGTGATGGCGTTTGGCTTGAACAGGCTGCCGAAGGAAACAGCTTTTTAACAGCTAAAGGGTGTTGGAATGAAAGGTTGTGGACGGAGCAGAAACCATTCTCAACTGATGTAATGGGTCTCAGTAATGACTCAGTAAAGATTTTCTATCATGTTTTTTTTCCCCAGCTATATGAACGCCTTCAAGGTGTCTTGTGATTCATTATATTTACTTTATGGTGGTAATTTAGTATTTTAAAGATGCAAATCAGCAGAAATGTTGGTACTGTACTATGTAAACAAAACAACACGAAAGTAAAAACATTTTTTTTTGGAATGTTACATTATGTAAAACAAGTACACGTTTTTCTTTTTTATGCATTTTGTATATTAAATAAATGTGATCCAAAATCTGCTTACAATGGAACCTATGGGAGCCGCTTTATTCTGCCTATAAAGCCCTTAAAAGAACGCCCAAACACCTCCATTAAGGTTTTACATACATGATGTAAGTATATATGTAATGTAATAACAGGCACATTCATAATAACATGTAATATTTACGTATTTTGCTAATTTTTAAGCATATGCAACGCATTCATTTAAAAAACGCATCACGTTTGCTTTTTTTTTTCTGAATACATAACTGATTACTACTCACTGCAGACTTCATGAGAGCCAACAAACATAATAAAACATAACTTACTGTACAATGTCTGCTGTCATTAGGATGCCAACTGATATGTTATATTCTCATTTAGATGAAGAATGACTCATAATCCTTGCAAATTAAAAAGGGGGGTGGAACCAAGCGTCTTTTTTTGTGGGGTTTTTTTGCCACTCCTGGGTCTAAATTGGCTGTCAACGTGTACCAACTTGTGGGATTACATCCTCATCATTCTATTATCCAGGTGAGATGCATTATTTGTGATCTACAATAAATGTCCGCAAGCAGGGAAGCGAGAAAGCAGTCAGTATTGTTAACAAAATCTAAATAGTTTGTGTGTGTTAACGCTTATAATAACAATATCACTAATACTTGGTTAATATTCAAGTCAGGAAATGTAAAAGGAGTATTGTTGTCAGTTTTTGGATGGTTATTTATTGGGTTGTATGGGCAGAATAGAAGACCTCCCACTGGCTCTGTTGTAAGTTAACTTTTATTTACATTTATTTTGAGTTAGAATGCTTAAAAATATATATCAGTTGTCATGTATAATAGATAAGCTAGCTTCTATGACAACACAAAATGATTTTGAGTTTGTAATGCACAATACAATAAGACACCAATCTGTACTTACAGAAAAACATGACAAATCATATTACAGTATCTGTAAAGTATTAGCCCACATCTCATGTTGTGTTTGTACACAGCTAACCAGACAGCATATGCTGTCTGTCATGATACACGCATGACATGCTGCGTCTATCATGATCAATATAAAGTGTGACTCATTTGAAAGACAGTTGTCTCTTTGGTCTAGCTGGCCGGGAATGTTTTTTTCTGGTTTATCTAGGGCAGGGGTCGGCAACCCGCGGCTCTAGAGCCGCATGCGGCTCTTTAGCGCCGCCCTAGTGGCTCTCTGAAGCTTTTTCAAAAATGTATGAAAAATGGAAAAAGATGAGGGGGAAAAAAATATATTTTTTGTTTTAATATGGTTTCTGTATGACAAACATGACACAAACCTCCCTAATTGTTATAAATCACACTGTTTATATTAAACATGCTTCACTGATTCGAGTATTTGGCAAGCGCCGTTTTGTCCTACTAATTTTGGCGGTCCTTGAACTCACCTTAGTTTGTTTACATGTATAAGTTTCTCCGACTTTCTAGGACGTGTTTTATGCCACTTCTTTTTCTGTCTCATTTTGTCCACCACACTTTTAACGTTGTGCATGAATGCACAAAGGTGAGTTTTGTTGATGTTATTGACTCGTGTGGAGTGCTAATCAGACATATTTGGTCACTGCATGACTGCAAGCTAATCGATGCTAACATGCTATTTAGGCTAGCTATATGTACATATTGCATCATTATGCCTCATTTGTAGCTATATTTGAGCTCATTTAGTTTCCTTTAAGTCCTCTTAATTCAATTTATATCTCATGACACACTATCTGTATGTAATATGGCTTTTAATTTGTTGCGGCTCCAGACAGATTTGTTTTTGTATTTTTGGTCCAATATGGCTCTTTCAACATTTTGGGTTGCCGACCCCTGATCTAGGGTAAGCACGCCATTTATGTAAAAATAGCTTGTCTCCAAATTCCACATTCTCAGCTTCGAGTTACTTTCACCTCACTCTATCGGCTTCTGTCTGCTCCAAAGTTTCACCCTCTTCTTTGTGCTCGCTTCTAGAAGCAGCAGTTCATCCTCCGTGTATTCAGCCACAAAAATATACGGTTGTGAATGCTCAGTTGTCCAAAAATAGTCGTCTTTGTTGTTTGTTACCAAGTCTGCCATGATTAGAACACACACAAGCGCTTTTTTTTCCGGAAGTAGGGACACACATTTGTTGCCAGAAGTCGGACGTGTGTTGCTATGGAAACAGAAATAAATGCAATTAAGGCATTGATTAAAATTATCAAAATACTGTAAATATTGTACATATTACATATTGTTATTGACGTGTCTGTTACTACATTTTATATATATATATATATATATATATATATATATATATATATATATATATATATACACACTTAGTGTATATACAAAACCTTGAATGCTACAACGATGACAACCATTAGCCTTATCTTCCAAGCGTTTTTCATCTTTAAAATCTTAATACATAAAAATACATTTGTGTTCTTGTCTCTCATAATGATTGAACGGAAAAAAAATAAAATAAAATAAAAATAAAATAAAAGTGCAGTTCCCCTTTAATGTATGTAGACACAGGAGAACGTGACATGCCCTTTTTTGTCATTGCTAAAGTATACAGTTCATTCCCCTTAACTAAGCACAGTAAGGGGATGTACAGGTGCTTCAAATGTGCAAGATCACTGTCTGTGATGACTACATTTCTGAGCTGATTGCCTGACAATCCCTTTTTTTTTTTACATCACGGCACACTTTGTTTGATTCAAAACACACGTCTCATTGAAAGGCAAATTCATCAGCCCCGTCTACACTTTTGTTGACCTGGGAAGCCTCCGATGTCTTTGATTAAGCAGTGAAGCTTGAAATAATTAGCAAAGAAACAAGTTGTTTACGTTGTACCTCTTATTGTGTTGCGTGACGACTATATGATTAGAACATATTGTGAATGGATAAAATTAGGGGTGAACGATAATTATTATGCCAATATTAGTATTTTTAAAGAATTCATCCAGATGGCCTGCAAAAAAATAAACAATTGAAGGCAGTGTTTTACTTGAGACCAAAGTTTCTCATCAGACCTGCTGTTTCTTTGTGATTATCATCGCTACAAGCTGTTAAAAAATATGTATGCATTGGTCTGGCCATGATTTTCACCATGTACTGTATGTGGGCGCCTGTCATATATTTCATGAAGACTTGATTGGGCCGAATACTATAACCTTTTCGGAGATGAATGCTGTACAGTACAGTTATTTAAAAGACGACAGAGTAAACCAAAAGAGGATAGTACTTGCAGAAAGGTTCAGGGGTCTTTTCTTTTTTTTTTTTGTTAGTGTGTGTAGGATTCCTACAAAAATATCTGCTTGATGATAATAAAAGAAGAACCTTGCATCTCTCAGACAATTAAAACACATTCATGTTTTTTTACATGCAGCACAACAATAAAATCCATGCATGTGTGGTGGATATACACACACAGGACACTTATTAATTATTACAGTTATAATTCACTGCGTTCTAGCCCATGTTTACTTGCATAGGTGCATAGGTGCTTTTACTTTGAAGTGTTGAGACACACCTCTGTGGTGCTGACGTAATTACCTGTGCGACAGTTTTTTGTGTTGTTCTCTCTGAAAATAAACGGAGTGTTACTTGGCTCTCCAAAGAGGAATAAATCTCCGTCGTTTCTCTGCCTACACTCCTACATTGGTGACCCCTTTTTACTCTTGGACGTTTCCAGAGTTTACTGAACATGTCTGCTACACTAAAGTTGCCCGACTTTTGGGAAGGGAACGCAATTGCGTGGTTCGCACAGGCGGAGGCTCAATTCGCCATCAAAGACATTACGGCGGACGAAACAAAGTTTTATCATGTGGTGGCGTCCCTTACAAGCTCGACTGCGGGGAGAGTGGTGAGTCTGCTAGAACGTCCTCCTGCACGCAACAAATACGCCGCTCTGAAGGCGCATCTACTGGAGACTTTTGGACTTTCTGAATCCGAACGTGCGCGCCAACTCCTCTCACTTCCCGGTCTCGGCGACAGTAAGCCTTCTGAGCTGATGGATCACATGCTGGCTCTGCTGGGAGACCATCAGCCGTGTTTTCTTTTCAAAGAACTATTCCTGCAGCAGCTTCCAGAACAGGTGCGTTTGGCACTTGCGAATTCATCTATTACTGATTTTCGCCAGTTGGCCAGGGAGGCGGACAAATTTTTCTCAGCTGGGAAGAAATGTTTTGCAGCCACGCCCCCTTCCACGTCTACTGCCACCAGTGATGACCATATGCACCAGCCATACTCCATCTCTGCCACCACTACTGTGCCCCGACGTGCAAAGCAGTCAGGAGGATTGTGTTTCTACCACGCCAAGTTTGGCAACAAAGCCAAGAAATGCCTTCCCCCCTGTACATTCAGTGCGTCGGGAAACGCACCGGCCGCCACCTATTAGCAGCCGTGGGTGACGGCCATACCAGCGGCTTGCTGTTTATTACTGACTCCCTCTCCGGTCGTCGCTTTCTTTGTGACACAGGTGCCCATATGAGTGCGCTGCCAGCATCAGCCACAGACATTCGCGCAGGGCCGTGTGGCCCCCCCCTTCTGGCTGCAAATGGCAGCACAATCCACACCTTTGGCACACGCACTGTGACAGTGAGTTTTGCTGGTCAGCGTTTTACCTGGGATTTTGTGTCAGCAAAAGTGTCCACTCCCCTGTTGGGTGCTGATTTCTTGTTTGCCAACAAGCTTCTAGTGGATGTGAGGAACCGCCGCCTTGTCCATGCTGAAACATTCGGCTCATTTCCCTGTGAACACAGTGACACTGCCCCGACGAAGCTGTCCAGTGCCCTCTCGCCCGCTGATGACTTTTCTCACCTCCTCAAGGAGTTCTCAGACATCACCGCACCTACCTTCTCCTCCGCCTCCGCCAAACATGGTGTGTTGCACTACATCTCCACCAATGGCCCGCCTGTGCACGCTAAAGCCCGGCGCCTTGACCCACACAAGCTCAGTATCGCAAGAGCTGAGTTCGACGCCATGGAACGCCTTGGCATCGTCCGCCGGTCGAACAGTCCCTGGGCCTCCCCCCTTCACCTGGTGCCAAAGCCCAATGGTGGTTGGCGCCCGTGCGGCGACTACCGACGCCTTAATGCTGTCACTACACCGGACCGGTACCCTATTCCACACATCCATGACTTTTCTGCCCACCTGGCGGGTGCGTCTATTTTTTCTAAAGTGGACCTCGTCCGGGGCTATCACCAGGTACCAGTTCAGCCTCAGGACATTCCCAAAACAGCGGTGATTACCCCATTCGGGCTTTTTGAGTTTCTACGGATGCCATTCGGACTAAAAAATGCTGCCCAGACCTTTCAGCGATTGATGGACACGGTGCTGCGTGATTTGTCATTCGTTTTTGTCTACCTGGACGATATCCTAGTGGCCAGCACGTCTGAGGCAGAGCACCTATCACACCTGCGTCTTCTCTTCAGTCGTCTCCAGCAGCACGGCTTGATCATCAACCCAGCGAAATGCCAGTTTGGACTGTCTTCCATGGATTTCCTGGGCCACCACATCACTACAGCAGGGGCGATTCCTCTGCCGTCAAAGGTGGAGGCAGTGTTGGGGCTTCCGCAGCCTCACACTGTCAAGGCTCTACAAGAGTTCTGCGGCATGGTCAATTTTTACCACCGTTTTGTGCCTCGGGCTGCCGACCTTATGCGCCCCCTATACAGCGCTCTCAAGGGTAAAAAAACTTCTAAGCATGCCCTTTCTTGGTCCACGGACATGTTGGCAGCTTTCTCTGCTACAAAAGATGCACTCGCGGACGCAACTATGCTGGCTCACCCGGTGCCTGACGCCCCTGTTGCTCTGACCACGGACGCCTCAGACTATGCTGTTGGTGCTGTTCTCCAGCAGTTGGTCAATAGTGTTTGGCAACCTCTCGCTTTTTTCAGCCGCCAACTTAGGTCCAGTGAGCAGAAATATAGCACTTTTGACCGTGAACTCCTCGCCCTGTATTTAGCCATCCGTCATTTCCGTTTCCTGCTGGAAGCCCGTCCGTTCACTGCCTTTGTGGATCACAAGCCTTTGACCTTCGCCATGGCCAAGGTGTCGGAACCATGGTCTGCCAGGCAACAGCGCCACCTAGCTTTTATTTCTGAATTTACCACGGACATTAAACATGTGTCAGGAAAAGACAATCCCGTGGCTGACTGCCTCTCCCGTGTGGTCATTGGTGCTGTCCACCTTGGAATAGACTATGCCCGAATGGCTGTGGACCAAGTTTCGGACCCCGACATTCAGGCGTACAGAACAGCGGTCACTGGCCTCCAGTTGGCGGACGTCCCGTTCGGCGATGCCGGCACAACGCTGCTCTGCGACGTATCTCTGGACCTGCCCCGTCCTGTGGTGCCGCAGGTCTGGAGACGGCAAGTTTTCGACGCCATACATGGCCTCTCGCACCCAGGCAGCAAGCCGTCACAGCGTCTCGTGGCAGCAAAGTTTGTCTGGCATGGCCTCAAGAAGGACATTCGCGACTGGGTCAGGACCTGTGTGGCATGCCAACGCGCTAAGATCCATCGCCATGTTAAGGCCCCGTTGGAGCAGTTTGCAGTTCCCGAAAGGCGTTTTGACCACGTCAACGTTGACCTGGTGGGACCCCTTCCTCCCTCCAGGGGATTTACTCACCTTCTGACTATGGTGGACCGGACCACCCGTTGGCCGGAGGTTGTCCCACTGTCGGCAACGACATCAGCTGATGTGGCCCGGGCCTTCATTGGTACCTGGGTCGCCCGGTATGGTGCCCCATCTGACCTTTCGTCTGATCGTGGCCCCCAGTTTACTTCCGAGCTCTGGAATACTGTTGCCTGTCAGTTGGGTGTCTCACTCCACCGCACTACAGCATACCACCCTCAAGCAAACGGCATGTGTGAACGTTTTCACAGGGACATGAAGGCCGCCCTTAAGGCTTCTCTCACAGACGACGGCTGGGTCGACAAGCTCCCGTGGGTGATGCTGGGGATTAGAACTGCGCCTAAGGAGGACCTCCTGTCTTCCTCAGCGGAGTTAGTTTATGGCCAGACCCTCAGAGTCCCAGGTGAATTTATACCCCGCACTACAGTCCCCTGGTCTGCTTCTGACCAGCGGCGTAGCCTCATGGACACTGCCCGTACCTTCCTACCAGTCCCGACCTCGCACCACTGCTTGCCCCAGGTGCACATTCCCCCTGACCTGCGAGCAGCGGGGTACGTGTTCATCCGCCACGATGCCCATAGGGGGCCCTTGCAACCACCATACGACGGTCCTTATCGGGTTGTGGAGGCTGGGGATAAGACATTTGTCATTGACATTGGGGGCAGACTGGATCGCGTCTCAGTGGACCGGCTGAAGCCAGCCCACCTGGATTTGGGCCGTTCAGTTGAGGTGGCTCAGGCACCACGTCGCGGTCGACCCCCACACTGCCAACCGACGTCTGCTCGCCGTCAGCAGCCGGCTGTCACCCTCCCGCTTCACCCCCCTCCACCTGCCCAGGAGCTTCGGAATCGCTTTGGGCGGGTCATTCGGGTCCCTGGTCGTTTCACTGGGCCAGTTCTTGTGAATTCTGGGGGGACGTGTGTGGTGGATATACACACACAGGACACTTATTAATTATTACAGTTATAATTCACTGCGTTCTAGCCCATGTTTACTTGCATAGGTGCATAGGTGCTTTTACTTTGAAGTGTTGAGACACACCTCTGTGGTGCTGACGTAATTACCTGTGCGACAGTTTTTTGTGTTGTTCTCTCTGAAAATAAACGGAGTGTTACTTGGCTCTCCAAAGAGGAATAAATCTCCGTCGTTTCTCTGCCTACACTCCTACACATGCAATGTTTTGATAAGTGATGACTATTAATGTTGGGCATTAATGAAATTATTACAGAGCATTTTCACAACAATAACATAAAAAAGAATCTCCATTTGTCATTTCAAACAAAATGGCACTACAAAAACAAGAGTCATGCGGGAAAAAGAAAGTGTGTTTGAAAAGTAGTAGGAAGAAGCAAATCCCACATCACTCAGATTAACATTTTCCTAAACCCAATTCATTTATATGATTTATACCTGATTCATAATTAACTACAAACATTCATAATCACCTACAACACAATTCCCAATTTAACATGACATATCCCCCAAATTGACTCTATTTAGACATTTTACAGCAAAAGACTAACACCTAAGACTTTTTTCCACGATGGATGATCATAACCATTGTGCTCTGTGAATGCAAGCTTACTGATGAAATAATTAACCGACCGAAAAGATGAGTCAGCTTGTGTCTTTCTAAATATGAAAACGTAATGGAACAGTTACGGTTGCCTTAGTGATGTACAAATAAAGTTTGATTGATTGTATACTAGCCCAAATAACATGTCTGGTTTTGTGATGAAGCGTACCATTGATTTATGTTTGCTATAAAGGAATTAAATGCGTAGGAGTCATCTGACACACGCCCATAAAGGTCCTCCCTGCCTGCAAATTGTGTGTACACAGATATGCATAGTTAGTCTCCTACACAGGTGCTTCATGTTATTGCGTTAGGACAGTGGTTCTCAAACTTTTGTCACCAAGCACCACCCCAGAAAACACTTGACTCTACAAGTACCACCATAACGACCGGCATTAAACTACAGTCATGTAGTAGGCATAAGTATTCATTAAAAACAAGGTAGATGTTTAGTTTAACAGGTATAGTTAAGATTTTTGGCTAGTGTAACATTACACACAGTTTGAGCAGTAACACTGTGTTTGAATATTCAATCAGGTGATTATTTGGCGTACCATTAGATGGGGCCCCACTGGAATCCCTGCTTTGGGAAAATGGCTGTCAAGTCAAAATTATGAATATTTTTTGCAATTTTACACCACAATGTACCCTGCCTCTCGCTCCAACTCACCTGAACCGGAAATGTGGCACAAAATTAATTACTGAACATTTTGAAATTCTGGGCCTGATCTACTAAGATTTAAATAACAAGTGCAAAATAGTATGTGCAAACTCTAAACTTGTGTTTACTATTAGTTGGTATGTACAATTGAATAACATGCGCAAAAGTGGTGCAGACCCCAATTTAAATCAAGTTTTTGTGTGTACTACACCGGCTGTCACCATGGAGACACTCACATTCATCATATGTGCCAATGTCCAACCTGTTCTGTTTTGTTATGTCGTGGAATATGCAGCACATACATATATTACACATCACTTTTTCTGAGTGATATAGACGACCTAGACAAAATAACCTATTGTTATCACAGCGAAAGTGGTCTCTGGTAGGCGCCGGCATTGCCATGGTGCATCTGGAATGATCCAGGCGCAAAAAAAAATTAATATTTCATAAAGGTTACAAAAAAAAAAAAAAACGCCAGCAGGCAGCCAAACAAATCAATTAATCAGCTCCTTAAGTCAAGCTACACAATTATAAAATGATATTGCTGACTAAACAATTTATCTAATGTTTTTATTTCTGACAGTCCAAAAAAGATGGTCACATACATGAAGGATGTTCTCTCCTTGTCCTCTGTCTTTGCAACACATTCACCTCCTTTCTCACAGCCATTTGTGAATTACTTTGCCAAATTGCAGAAACAATTTCAGCCTTGATAAATCCCATTGCGAGTACAAAATGATTAGACAGCCTCCTTCTTCTGATAATCAGCATATATTCTGCATATACATGAATACAGACACGCTAAATGGACTGCACTTCCTATTTTGCGTAGTCAACCAAGGAAAATACATTTTGCGTGGAGGCTTATTTCTCCAACAAATCATACAATGTAGTGCACGCAAATTTTTGGAGACCGTTTTAGCATCATGATGCGCCATCAAAAAACAGAATTTCTGACTGGGTTCAGAAGTTCAGAGAGTTTAGGACTGTGCAAAATCTTAATTCTAAAATCCCAAAGAGGAATGTTAATCGACAATTTTGCACGACAAATGCAACTTTGCCTCCAAGGCCGCCGTGCCCATTTAGAGCGTATTTTGGAAAGAAAATGACTTTTATATGAAGCGACCAAATGGTAAATGGGTTATAATTGTATAGCGCTTTTCTACCTTCAAGGTACTCAAAGCGCTTTGACACTATTTCCACATTCACCCATTTACACACTGATGGCGGGAGCTGCCATGCTAGGCCCTAGCCACGACCCATCAGGAGCAAGGGTGAAGTGTCTTGCTCAAGGACGAGGTTGGTAGAAGGTGGGAATTGAACCAGTAACCCTCAGGTTGCTGGCACGGCCACTCTCCCAAACGCGCCACTCCGTCCCCAACCAAGGTAACTGAAACTTTGGGGAAGGATGGTACACAGACTAAAGTTTAAGGTCCCTTTGTAGGATTTAGGAAAATACTGTATCTCCAGTCACACACAGACATTATGTTTTATTTTTATATATCACAGTAAATGTACATGCATGTGACAGTTTGACCCACCCCCACTGTCACCGTTTGCCCTTAAACTTCCTCTCAAACCGTGCACATTTGTTAGGAAGCTCAACATGGACAAACTACAAACATTTAATCTTGTTAGTCAGTGAAAAGCATGCACTCAAACAAATTATAACCTGTCACTCACCATGGCTCTGAACGGGTGGCTAAACGAGTCATGGTGGGGTTGAGGGCTTTATGTAGGTGAACACACCAGCCTTGACTGATTAGGCCTAATTTAGGCCGAACCATGATTCTCAAAAGCTGGGTGTTACAGAAGTACACTGGACATTTAAAAGATATGTTATCCAAGCCTAAATACACTGTATACAAAAATGACTGATCTACAAATGCAAAAGTACTATGTGAATACTTTTGAGTTTGAGTTTGAGTTTGGGTTTATTTCGAACATGCAAGCATACAACATGATACATCACAATTTCCAGTTTCTCTTTTCAACATGTTCGAAAAGGAGTAGGAAGAAGCAGAGCTTATTTAATCCTACCCCTTTTCTTTACATAACAGTTGCAAAACTTTTTGTTCACTTCCTGTTCACAATTTATTCACAATAAACTCCATAAGTAATCACAATAAAAATAAATAAATAAATAATAGTAAGAATTCGATAATAATAATTGGTGAAGTAAGTCATATTTCATATGATGAGATAAGTAAGATTACTTTAAGAATGAATGAATGGATGGATGAAATAAATTGAGAATGTTTGTCATGGTTCTTCTTCTTTGTACTTTGTAAACACTTTAAGTTTGAAGAGTTTCTTGAAGTGGATCATATTAGTACATTGTTTGATTGCTTTGCTTAATCCATTCCATAATTTAATTCCACATACTGATATACTGAAGGTCTTAAGTGTTGTACGTGCATACAAATGTTTTAAATTGCATTTTTCTCTAAGATTATATTTCTCCTCTTTTTTTGACAAGAATTGTTGTATATTCTTGGGTAGCAGGTTATAGTTTGCTTTGTGCATAATTTTAGCTGTTTGCAAATTCACTATGTCGTGGAATTTCAGTATTTTTGATTCAATAAATAAAGGGTTTGTATGTTCTCTATATCCAACATTATGTATTATTCTAACTGATCTTTTTTGTAACAACGTTAATGAATGAAGTGTACTTTTGTAATTATTTCCCCATATTTCTACACAGTAACTCAGATATGGTAACACTAGTGAGCAGTAGAGAATATGAAGGGATTTTTAGTCTAGAACATGTTTTGCTGTATTCATTATTGACGTGTTTCTTGCTATTTTGTGTTGTATATTTTTTACGTGAGATTTCCAGTTCAATTTATCATCAATCATTATACCTAGAAATTTGGTTTCATTTACTCTTTCAATTTCTATTCCGTCTATTTGTATTTGTGTTTGACTTTCTCTTCTACTGTTACCAAATAGCATTATTTTAGTTTTACTAAGATTCAACGATAGTCTGTTTTTGTCAAACCATCTTTTTAATTTGTTAATTTCTTCTGTTATTATTTGTATTATCTCCTGTGTGTTCTCTCCTGAACAAAACATGTTTTAGATGTGTGATGGTTATTTATGGTGTATTTTACAAAAGAACGGCATTCTTAACCCCCCCCTGTCAAATTGGTCCCAGCTAGTGGGAGGGGCTATGGGCTATTTCAGTTGGAAAATGCCATTTTTCTGACAGTCTGCTGTCTGTCACTGCCAGAGGAGGTTCTCTGTCCTGAGCAGGAGCTCAGGTCTCCATGCATTAAACATCTACTGAGATTTTGGGTGCTTTGTTTCCTCTTGTTGTTGTTCACCTCATGACACTTTGGGTTGTAAATAAATGTTTGTAAACTGTTACCAACTGCGTGCCTTTCCATCCTTGGTTTGAAAGTCTGGTTTGTAAAGGTTACATTACCTTCACCCGAGGCGGGGTGTGACCAGGGCCAGCCCGTGGCATAGGCCGTATAGGCAAATGCTAAGGACGCCGTCCATCAGGGGGCGCCACGCCAGTGCCACAAATGTTGGAGAAAAAAAAAAAAAGTTGGTACTGTTATTTCTAAATACAAAAAATAATCCCACGTTAATTAAAATGCAAAGTAAAGCCTATTTAATAGAAATATTATTTGTTACAACATTACGCCCCCGAAGTAGCGAAGTACCACTTCACCAGGGAAGTGGAGAAAGCTAAATCTGTGTACTCTAACCGTCTACAGGAACAGTTCCGCTCCAATGATTCTGCGGCAGTTTGGAGAGGTCTAATGGCCCTTACGAACTATAAGCCCAAAATCCCCCTAGACCCCGAATGACCGGACTCTCGCTCAGGGCCTCAACACACATTACTGTCGTCATGAACGGCCTTCAGCTCATCAAAGCCATTCTCCCCCCACCATCACCCTCCCCACCAATGCCAGCACATCATTAAAGGAGTTAAAGGACTCAAATGACTTCAATGACATCACAGGACTACAAAAACATCATAAGACTGTAAAGACCCTCTCCATTAAAGAAGAGGATGTACGCCGGCAGTTCTTGAAGCTGAATACGCGGAAGGCCCCCGGGCCGGATGGTGTCTCCCCCGCCACTCTCAGACACTGTGCGGACCAGCTGGCTCCTGTCTTCACTGACATTTTCAACACCTCTCTGGAGCTATGCCGCGTGCCGTCCTGCTTTAAGACATCTACCATTGTCCCTGTCCCCAAGAAAGCACGGATCACAGGACTAAATGACTACAGGCCGGTCGCGCTGACGTCTGTGGTCATGAAGTCCTTTGAGCGCTTGGTCCTGCCCCACCTCAAGGACATCACCGCCCCCCTCCTGGACCCACTGCAGTTCGCCTACAGAGCCAACAGGTCTGTGGATGATGCAGTGAACCTGGCCCTCCACTTCGTCCTGGAGCATCTGGACTCCCCAGGAACCTACGCTAGGATCCTGTTTGTGGACTTCAGCTCTGCCTTCAACACCATCCTCCCTGGACTGCTACGAGACAAGCTCTACCAGCTCAGCGTGCCCGACTCCCTCTGCAGTTGGATTAATGACTTCCTGACAGACCGAAGACAGCACGTACGGCTGGGGAAGATTGTCTCGGACAGTCGAACCACAAACACTGGTACTCCTCAGGGCTGTGTACTCTCCCCTGGCTCTTCTCCCTGTATACAAACTGCTGCACCTCCTGTCACTAATGCGTAAAACTGCTCAAGTTTGCGGATGACACCACCCTCATCGGGCTCATCTCGAATGGCGATGAGTCCGCCTACAGGAGAGAGGTGGACCGGCTGACGTCCTGGTGCAGCCTCAACAACCTGGAGCTGAACGCCCAGAAAACAGTGGAGATGATCATGGACTTCAGGAAAGTCACAGCCCCACCATCCCCCCTCACCCTCACCCTGATTGACTCTCCCACCCCCGTCCCCATTGTGGACTCCTTCCGTTTCTTGGGCACCACCATTACCCAGGACCTCAAATGGGAGCTGACCATCAGCTCCCTCATCAAGAAGGCCCAGCAGAGGATGTACTTCCTGCGGCAGCTGAGGAAACTTAAGGTGCCGACCGAGATGCTGGTGCAGTTTTACTCAGCCATCATAGAGTCCATCCTGACCTCCTCCATCACAGTGTGGTTCCCCGGCGCCACAGTCCAGGATAAGAATAGACTGCAGCGCATCGTACGTGCTGCTGAGAAGGTGATTGGCTGCAAGCTCCCATCCCTCCAGGACTTGTTCTCCTCCAGGACCAGGAGGCGTGTGGGTCGGATCACAGCTGACTATTCTCACCCTGGACACACACTATTCTCCCCTCTCCCCTCAGGCAGGAGACTACGCTCCATCCAGACCCACACCTCCCGCCACCTGAACAGTTGTTTCCCCTCGGCCATCAGGCAAATGAACAATAACTCCTAACAGCAGCTCCTTGAATTCCTTGAATCCCTTCTAAGTCTATCTGATAGCTCAGTCACAGCTCTTTTTATTACCAAATATGTGTTATATGTGTTTTATGTCGCACGTTTGCACCAAGAAAAATTCCTAGTTTGTGAACCCGTTCTCAAACAATGGCAATAAAACTATTCTGATTCTGAAAAAAAGGTCAAAGACAAAGCTATTCGGTTTCTTGTGAGTACATACACTTCACTGCCGATTTGGGGGGGCGCCACCTAAAATCTTGCCTAGGGCGCCAGATTGGTTAGGGCCAGGCCTGCGTGTGACAATGCACAACAAAGGTGTCCTCCATCAATGATCATAAGAAATGTGGTGCCTTTTGCCAAAGTTCTAAGCCTACTTTGCCATTCACCTCAAAAAATAATCTTATTTTTCAAGTTTTTAAGTTTCACTGCCTGCAAAATATTAGAATTCAGATGCGCTCATTGCCTCTCAATAACCGATTAAGAATAGCACAGCTCAGGTTTAACCCAAGTTGCAAACAAGAAAAAAACCCAAAGAAAAGCCTTGAGGGAAAAACACAAATAAATCTTTGGGCAAACCCAGGCTAAAAGAGAGACAATTAAAAATGGCCTAAATAACGCAAATGCTTAAGATTTCAGTCCCAAAAGATTAGTGTTGTTTATAAGTTAGTTGGGCAACATGCTCTGTGCACCTACTTTTTCCTTATCTGTGGTGCATGTACTTTAGTTCATAACATTATTACGGCAGCTATAATGCATCACAGTTAGCGCTTTTCTTTAGACCACAACCGATACTTTGTAAAATTGTTGTGGTGGAGCTACAGCGCTTGTACAGTTTTAATTAAAGGAACTCTGCATTGAATTTTTCCCACTTCATTTACATGTGGATCAGGTTTTCCATATAATTACTGTAACATACAGCAGAACATAACTAAAGCCTTATGCAAGAATTTCAAACGACATTACTATTCATTGTGTTTGCATTTATAAATTTAACCTAGAGAGCTAAATGTGTACTCCGAGTGGAGTTGATTCTCAATGACCTACATGACGCAATGTACGCCTTGTTGTTCCAACAGGTGTTGTGAAGAATCTAATCAGTCACTATTGACGGGAGTTGACGCTGCTTCCTAGCATGCTTTGTGGCACTTGCTATAAAATAGTTTAGATAATTACGTTTTTATCGTTATGTCAATCAATCAATGTTTATTTATATAGCCCTAAATCACAAGTGTCTCAAAGGGCTGCACAAGCCACAACGACATCTGCGGTACAGAGCCCACATAAGGGCAAGGAAAACTCACCCCAGTGGGATGTCGGTGTGAATGACTATGAGAAACCTTGGAGAGGACCGCATACGTGGGTAACCCCCCCTCTCTCTAGGGGAGACCGAAAGTAATGGATGTCGAGAGGGTCTGACATGATATTGTGAAAGTCCAGTCCATAGTGGATCTAACATATTAGTGAAAGTCCAGTCCATAGTGGATCTAACACAATAGTGAGAGTCCAGTCTATAGTGGGGCCAGCAGGAAACCATCCGGAGCGGAGACGGGTCAGCAGCGCAGAGATGTCCTCAACCGATGCACAGGCAAGCGGTCCACCCCGGGTCCCGACTCTGGACAGCCAGCACTTCATCCATGGCCACCGGACACAGGTCCGGTGGCCATGTCCGGTGGTATGTGAAGTTGTCCTGAGTGTATTTGTATACCTGTTACATGATTCTGTTCTAACCCTGAGTGAGCTTAGCTGAATTAAAAACATCTTTGTTTGCCCAAAAAATTGTTTTGAAGGGTGTGAAGTATCGACAAAACTTGTACATACTTCCGAGACGTGCTAAATATAGATGCAAAAAAGCACCCGCAGAACAGTTTCAGTCTTGGCAAATCACATTGCGAGTGCTAAATGATTACATTTGCATCTCCTCCCCTCAGTATTGTGACAAACAATATACATTCTGCAAATACAAAGTTGTAAACTTGTATGTGATCAGCATGCACTCATACACTTAACTGACCATCTTGAAACCATCCAATTCCTTCAACACTCAGCCTCTGTGCAGTCTGAAGTGTTTTCACTTTCTCCATCTCTGCCTTTTATAGTTTCCTCCAAGTATTTTTGTCACAAGAGATTTTGTCTGAACCTGCTCTGTTTTAACTCCGAAAAACAAGCCCCTCTGTAATTTGTCAGTGTTCTCTTATCTGCAACAACCGTACACTGTTGTTCTTTGTACAACCATCAGCTCATATTGAGTAAAGCCTGCAATACCGATGACCCTCTATCTACCTTCATTCCACAAAGCTCTCAAGTGCAGACATTCAATACATTTTGAGCTGAATTTTTCCAGTGATTTCAGACCTGACACAGTGAGTGTATTCATAGCCCACTGTAGAGGAAGCACAATGACCTGGTCACATGAATCACAAGTAGACTAATGTCTGAAGACAAGACAAACCAAAGTGTAGGACTCTCACTAATATTTAATCAGCTGTCTTTTTGGGATGCAATTACGATTTCTCATCAAATTAGCAGTGATGGGCAAGCTACTTGGAAAATATAGTAAAGCTAAAATACAAGTTACTCTGGATTAAATGTAGCTAAACTACAGGATAAGCTATCCCCAGAGAGTTGTAGCAAGCTACACTACAAGCTACACAGCAAAAGTAGCTTGCTACATCAACGGTACACATTGAATAAACAATCATTAGGTCCACGGACCCCCATTTAAACTGATACAACAGGGATCCCCATAGGAGAAGATTTACAAGTATTACGGCTCAAGCAGTGTTTGTCATTACCCATTTTAATTGCAAGGACCCCCAGTTTGAGATACATCAAGCTACAGACCCCCATGTAATGACATTTCTATCCATGAGCCCACTTGTATATTATCAATGTTAATGTAACTGTATGAATACAAATGGAACCAAATGCTATAACAGTTTTTTTCCATTTGCTTACACACAATTTTACTAACTGTGTGTCTTTTTTCAAGATATATCCACTTTTCCAAACACCACATTAAATGTTCTTAATTCCTAGATTTGCACAATGACACACTTTGGTCAAAACATTCATCAAAATAAAGCAAGCATTTGTAAAAATGCAGTTTTATTTTCATCTCACTCACATAGACTTCAAATGTTAAGACACTATTGGAGTGGATTACCCACAACAGTGATAAATACAAAACACATTTGTAAAAAAATATATATTTTACTATAAGAAATCACATGTTTGGGGCATTTTGTCCGACCTTTTTAGCATATGATGAATGATTACTGTAACTTGAAAAAATATATTGGCAAATCCATAGCAATCATCATTGTTTACTTTGAAGTGGGCCTATACGTAAGGACCTAAAGAGAAAGTAAAAATATCCTGTAATCTTTTCAAAAACTGCTCAACAATGATACTGCAAATATTTATTTTTACCACAGTCAGGTAAAGTAACATATCACAGTAGTCAACAATGTCATGCAGTACACATTAAAATCTGAGACAAATAAAAAGGTTTGAAAAAAAATCTGGAGATAAAGATGTGTGTATCAAAATCCTAGTGTGTGTAAAGTGTGAACATGTGTGTATCACAATCCTTATATGTGTGCAAGATGGGAAGGTGTGTGTAAAGCATTGTGTGTAATATTTCGCAAAAACAGTGAAGCAGTGTCTATGCCTAATATTAGGCACATCTGCACAGTGGTTTTGCTTACTGTGTGTAGACTTTGTTAACTGTGTGAACATTTAACATTTAGTGTGTAAGCAATTGGAAAAAAAACTGTAACTATCTGTCAATTAGCTGGGGACACCCTCCAACTCCCTCTGGAGGTCCCCACACTCCATTCTATGTATTTATTTTAGTTTGCCTTTTCTTTGGCCCACCCCTAAAATGTTATTCCTTTTCTCGGCCTACAGTAAATAAAAAAAGCAGCTTTTTAGATCTTGACAAAAAAGTACAATTACTTGTGTGTTGTTTGAGAACAATTGATAATGGTGTGCAGTAAATCTTTCAATGAACTCAACTCACTCTAAATGTGTGTTCTTAAGTTTGCGTTAGACGTATTAGATGTCGGGAGTAGTTTGGATGTTGGTTTACAGAGTAATCAATGAAAAACAAAGGTTGTGGGCGTTATTTTTCTAAACACATGAATGTGTATAAATATGGCCAAGAAGACACATTATTGTGGCAAGAAGACACATTATTGTGGGTTTCCTTTGACGTCGTCTTTATCACAAAAGGAAAAATCTGCACATAGAACCTGACATTTTCAAGTATTTAGCTTTTTTTTTTTTTGAGTCATCAACTGGAAGCTTCTTTCTGTCTCTGACTCCTTTATCAGCATGTGACATGTCCGTGTGTCAGTTATGATTTTGTTTCCTGGTTTCCATGACCCGCCCTATCTTGTCTCCGATTGGCCAGTCCGTAATGTTTTGCCCGAATCTTAGCCAATTGTGATAGTTATCTATTTATTTGGCTTTAGAAAGCTGATGGGGGAATGTAAATCGGTTATCTGTCAATTATGGCAAGAAAAAAACAGTATACTCAGTAGCCAATAAAAGAGAAATAAAGTTGAAGCACATTTTCAGCCATGCACACATCATTTAACCTGACTCTCGCCAGATCCTTGTAGTTCGCTGAGCTCCACACAAGGATCTGGGCTCGAGGGCAATGCAAACTCCTTCAAGATAGCATAAAATAATGAACCAATCAGGATCGCCGGGCGGGGTTTCATAGATGTGACGTAGTGCCGAAGCGACTGTTTGATTCCATCAACAATGGTGTGCTGACATTGGTTCTGCTCTTGCACCTGTTTTGTCGAATCTATCAAATATTAATTATTTAAAAGATGAACAAAGAACGGTTTTGAAGGTGGAAAGGATGTTTTGGCTCTTCTTCCGAACGGGTTTGGATTTCCCAGCGTCGCTCTCATCAGCGTCACGGGTTGATTTCGATGTGAGTGGTTGAAGTAGCACGTCATTCAAGATAACGGACAAGTGGTTTATCCAATCACATGCAATGATTTTTTGACTAGGCCCCGCCTTCTGAAATACATCTCCTATTGAGAAGTCCCAGATCCTTGTGTGGAGCTCAGCGAACTACAAGGATCTGGCGAGAGTCAGGTTACACATCATTGCCTCTGGACACAAAGTCTGTTTTTCAGATATTCAACCAGTATGGTCCCCCCAAAAATCATAGAATTGCGCAGTATTTTATTAGTGTTATTATTAGTATTATTATTATTAGTAGTAGTAGTATAGAAGACCAACACTTGTCATCCAACCTAGGAGGTGCTGCAAAGGGGAAGGAGCAAAGAGGAATGGGCGAGACTGCCTAAACATAGGTGTGCCAAACTTGTGGCATCGTAATCAATAATATTTGAGGCTGTAATTGCTGCAAAAGCTGCCTCAACAAAGTATGCTATGAATACTACATGGGATTTATTTTCTTTGAGGCTTTCATCTCCTCCGCGCGGACCGAGACGCGGCGCTCTCTGGCAAAAAAAGAGGCGGGGGACTATGCTTCTTTATCAACAATAGCTGGTGTACAGACGTGACTGTGATTTTTAAACACTGTTCTTGTTCTCTGGAATATTTATTCATCCACTGTAAGCCCTTTTACTCACCGCGTGAGATTGTTTCATTCATTCTAGTGGCTGTTTACATCCCGCCCTGCGCGGACGTGCGTGACGCTCAGCGCGCGCTCGCAGGACAGATCTTACATGTGGAACGGTCTTATCCTGACTCTCTTGTTATCGTGCTTGGTGACTTTAACAAGGGAAATTTGAGCCAGGAATTACCAAAGTATAGACTGTTTATTAAATGCCCGACCAGAGAGGAGAACACGCTGGATCACTGCTACACTACATTGAGCAAGGCTTTTCATGCAGTCCCGCGCGCTGCTCTTGGACTATCAGATCACATGATTAAGATTAAAGTACCAATGATTGTCACACACACACTAGATGTGGTGAAATTTGTCCTCTGCATTTGACCCATATCTGGTGCACTTAATCCCTTCATACAGACAGAGACTGAAACTGGCTAAACCTGTTATGAGGAACATTAAGTGTTTCACCGCCGAGTCTGTGGACGAGTTGCATGCTTGTTGGGAAACGACAGACTGGGAGGCAATTGGAGCGGCCACGAACAATCTGGACGAATATACGGACACTGTGACCTCATACATACAGTTCAATGAGGCGCGCATCATTCCAACGCGCACCAGGGTTTGTTACAACAACGACAAGCCCTGGTTCACACCCAAGCTCCGACAGCTGCGCAAGAAGAAGGAGGCTGCGTGGAGAAGCGGGGACCGAATTACATACAGAGAAGCGAAGTACCACTTCACCAGGGAAGTGGAGAAAGCTAAATCTGTGTACTCTAACCGTCTACAGGAACAGTTCCGCTCCAATGATTCTGCGGCAGTTTGGAGAGGTCTAAGGGCCCTTACGAACTATAAGCCCAAAACCCCCCAGGCCCTGAATGACCGGACTCTCGCTCAGGGCCTCAACACACATTACTGTCGTCATGAACGGCCTTCAGCTCATCAAAGCCATGCTCCCCCCACCATCACCCTCCCCACCAATGCCAGCACATCATTAAAGGAGTTAAAGGACTCAAAAGACTCCAATGACATCACAGGACTCCAAAAACATCATAAGACTGTAAAGACCCTCTCCATTAAAGAAGAGGATGTACGCCGGCAGTTCTTGAAGCTGAATACGCGGAAGGCCCCCGGGCCGGACGGTGTCTCCCCCTCCACTCTCAGACACTGTGCGGACCAGCTGGCTCCTGTCTTCACTGACATTTTTAACACCTCTCTGGCGCTATGCCGCGTGCCGTCCTGCTTTAAGACCTCTACCATTGTCCCTGTCCCCAAGAAAGCACGGATCACAGGACCAAATGACTACAGGCCGGTCGCGCTGACGTCCGTGGTCATGAAGTCCTTTGAGCGCTTGGTCCTGCCCCACCTCAAGGACATCACCGCCCCCCTCCTGGACCCACTGCAGTTCGCCTACAGAGCCAACAGGTCTGTGAATGATGCAGTGAACCTGGCCCTCCACTTCATCCTGGAGCATCTGGACTCCCCAGGAACCTACGCTAGGATCCTGTTTGTGGACTTCAGCTCTGCCTTCAACACCATCCTCCCTGGACTGCTACGAGACAAGCTCTACCAGCTCAGCGTGCCCGACTCCCTCTGCAGTTGGATTAATGACTTCCTGACAGACCGAAGACAGCACGTACGGCTGGGGAAGATTATCTCGGACAGTCGAATCACAAACACTGGTACTCCTCAGGGCTGTGTACTCCCCCCCTGGCTCTTCTCCCTGTATACAAACTGCTGCACCTCCAGTCACCAATCCGTAAAACGGCTCAAGTTTGCGGATGACACCACCCTCATCGGGCTCATCTCGAATGGCGATGAGTCCGCCTACAGGAGAGAGGTGGACCGGCTGACGTCCTGGTGCAGCCTCAACAACCTGGAGCTGAACGCCCAGAAAACAGTGGAGATGATCATGTACTTCAGGAAAGTCACAGCCCCACCATCCCCCCTCACCCTGATTGACTCTCCCACCCCCGTCCCCATTATGGACTCCTTCCGTTTCTTGGGCACCACCATCACCCAGGACCTCAAGTGGGAGCTGACCATCAGCTCCCTCATCAAGAAGGCCCAGCAGAGGATGTACTTCCTGCGGCAGCTGAGGAAACTTAAGGTGCCGACCGAGATGCTGGTGCAGTTTTACTCAGCCATCATAGAGTCCATCCTGACCTCCTCCATCACAGTGTGGTTCCCCGGCGCCACAGTCCAGGATAAGCATAGACTGCTGCGCATCGTACGTGCTGCTGAGAAGGTGATTGGCTGCAAGCTCCCATCCCTCCAGGACTTGTTCTCCTCCAGGACCAGGAGGCATGTGGGTCGGATCACAGCTGACTCTTCTCACCCTGGACACACACTATTCTCCCCTCTCCCCTCAGGCAGGAGACTACGCTCCATCCAGACCCACACCTCCCGCCACCTGAACAGTTTTTTCCCCTCGGCCATCAGGCAAATGAACAAGAACTCCTAACAGCAGCTCCTTGAATTCCTTGAATCCCTTCTAAGTCTATCTGATCTGATAGCTCAGTCACAGCTCTTTTTATACCAAATATGTGTTATATGTGTTTTATGTCGCACGTTTGCACCAAGAAAAATTCCTAGTTTTTGAACCCGTTCTCAAACAAAGGCAATAAAACTATTCTGATTCTGATTCTGATTCTGATCAGTTGTTATTGTCACTGAATTGGTATTGGCATGTACAGTACCTTTAAAACCAACCATATCAAAATAAGAAATGTTTTCTTCAGGAACAGGTTTTATTATTTACGACTCTGCAAAATAACATCAAGAGTTCTTACCAAAGCTATGGAATATTCACACCATGTGTCAGTTTTCCTTGTTGCCTTACTTGAGTTGAGCTTCAGGTCAGCTTTAGTCAAGTTGAGAATATTCTTGAGAGAGGGAAAAAAAGCCTCATCTGGGCCACATTATAATTATCGCTGGAAGGCATAATATATTTTGGGGCGTCAAAAACTCTTGCTGATATGAGGACTATTTTGTCAGAAGACACCTTCACACAGCATAGTGAAACAAGCAGAAGAAAGGGAAAAAAAATGAGTTTGTAAAGTATGTCATTAGTTCCTGTGTGTTTGTTTACTGGCTAAGCTTGGAGGCCAAGTCTGATCAGAGGCCAAAGGCACTGAGACGGGAGAAAGCTGGAGGTGAGTCAGTTGAAGCATATAATAAGGGCAAATTCTCTCATCATTGTCTTCAACCAGTCAGTGTGGGAGCATCATTACGCAGCCATAGTATTATCTACATAGTCCAGCTATCGTTTACACCCACGCTTTCATGGCGCTTCAGTGAACACGGAACAGACACTGTGGATTTGGTTATCTGGGGAGGTGATGATGATGGTACCGGGCAGGATGAAAAGCACAATTGGTGCTACTGATCTAAATATTAATGCATATAAATAGCTGGAAAACGATCATTTAACTGAATTGACCAAAATATTCAGTACAGCCCAAACCACCAAACTCAAACATTATCATTAAGATTCATAAATTATTCACAGAGAAATGAAGGAAAACGTAGAAAGCTACATCCACATAAGAGGAAATATAGAGAACTCGAGAAACACTTGAAGAGCGCCAAGCCTCGTTTAAAAAAATGCGGTGATCTAGATCACCCCCGAAATCCCATTTCTGACGTTTTCTGAAAGGTCAATAAAATCTGGCCATACCTTTTTAGAAGGAACTTTGCTGTCATTGCACGAGACAACATCTTATTTTCAGCTCAAACTTATCTTAAGAGCAGAAACACATTGATCCCAGATTTGGCTCCTATGGGCATAGGGGCTTAGTCTGAGGCCAGGAAAAAGAAAAAAAAAAACCTTGCTAGAGAGGAAGGGGAGTGTGACCGCCTAAGCTTAGAGCAAAGACAGAAAAAAACAAAAAAAACATGTCAAGATTTGAACAAAGTTGCTAACTAACAGACAGACAAACAAACAATACCCAGCAAATACATTACCCCCTGGCAGAGTAATTAACCGAAAGAGAAATTACTTTACCATGTTTGTTGATTGATCGAAGCAGAATCCTCAGAATGCGAGCCGAGGGTGCGATCCAACAAGCCAAAAGCCTGATCTGTCAGCTTGTGGTCCAGCGTGACTCTTAAGGCAGAGCATCCGTTACACCAGTGGTCCCCAACCACCGGGCCGCGGCCCGGTACCGGTCCGTGGACCGATTGGTACCGGGCCGCACAAGAAATTTAAAAAAAATAAAAATAAAAACATGTTTTTTAAATGTTTTTATTAAATCAACATAAAAAACGTTGACCGGTCCGCAGCTACAAAAAGGTTGGGGACCACTGCGTTACACAATGTGAATTAATTTACTTCTGTCAAATTGCATTTTTTTCTCGCCGATATCTTGTAGGTTCGACATGGCAATTTGTTCTGTCCACCCGCTTTTTAATAAGGCGATCACCCTTATGGTTGAGCAATTCACATTAGTCGCATAATTTTGGTCTTGATCTCTGTATGGATGATGAGATTATCGCAGATCTTCAAGATGCAACCTTTTAATCAAATTTGAATAATATAATATTGAGACTGATTTGGTGGATTTAAAGATTCCTTTTTTATTTATAAATGAAATTGAAAATGGGTATTTGGTGGGTAGATTTTGAAATGTGTTGTACTGTATTTTGTATGATGATGTATATTTTAACTGTGGGTCCCTGTCTGTGTGCTTCTAGGGATTACCTTTTTGGAGAACGGACTCTGATATCAACAAAAGAAACAATAATGAAATACAAAACTATGTCTGTCTGTAAATAAAATAAATAAATAAATAAGATCTGTTCTTGAGTGGCTTGTTTTAGAGGTTTCGGTGATCTCCCTAGTTGTTTTCTCACACTTGATGAATGCTGATCATTTGACACATCTGAAACAGAATGACCATCTTTTTCATGGACACAGAATGTCTTTCAAAATTGAAGCTGTGCTCAAAACATCTGTTATAAGTAAACAACGTGTTGTCAGATGTAATATAATCACCCATGCTGTAATCATCAAATGGGAGAGTTGTACCTATTTGCTTAGTTTAAACCAGGTATTGACCTTTGTTTGGCCGAGCCGTGTACTCAGCATGGCTTTTTTTATGACGTTACCACAGAGAGGTATCAGTTAAAGCAACAACAAGAAGTAAAATGAAAACCATAGTACATGAAATGGGACTTGATGCAACATTAAAATACATACATACTGTATCTATATTGTCCTGCCTGCAAAGTACTACATGATGATAGAAGTAACATGCAAGGTACACTCCACAAAGTCAGCTCTGTTTAATTGTATTCACCACAATATCAGTTGCCGACTTGTCATGCACCAATTGTTTTTGTCACTTTTAGGTAACAGTTTAGTATGGGGAACACATATTCACCAGTAACATATTGGCTCTTTATTAGTCATCATTAAATTAATGCCTTATTCTGCATGGCCTTATTATACAACCAGTAAGCCATTAACTAAGAGTGTTCCCTCAATAACCTCAGAATTATTGCTTATTAGTAACCCTAACCCTAACCCTAACCCTTATATGTTCCCCTAGTGTCCAAATAACTCTAAATTAAGTCTTTGTTACTTTAATAAGCAACTCATTAATGGTGAATATGTTCCCCATACTAAAGTGTTACACAATTTTATTGTACAAACTTATGTTATACCTGAATAAAAAATTCTAAATATTTTACTTTTTTTTCACTTAGTCACAAATCATTAAAGTGTAAGTAAAAGTATTTCAATTTGTGTTTTTATTTAGTCACATTATACAGTGGTAAACCTGTTTTTACATTATGTGGCAGTTAAGAAAGCCCAAATGTTAATTGCTAGCAATATTGCTAATGGGAGCAATCCATCCTGCCTCTAAATTACTCTACAAATGCATACAAAAACCACCAACAATACTTACTTTACGTTCCTCAACCGGTATAATAACCAAGCTGAAGCGGCATTGTTATTGTAAGAGCGTACACTGAGGAACTATTTTCTATCGTAGTAACACATTACCTTGCGATGGCATGCTACGCCATTAGCCGTAAGCTAGCTTCTGCGTCAGCAGCAGAATGACTTTTGAGTTTGTAATGCACAACACAATGCGATAGGACACAAATCTGTACTGAATGAAGAACATGGACAACCATATTACAGTATCTGTAAAGTATTAATCCACATTTCATGTTTTGTTTGTACAAGGCTAGCTTGACAGTCTACTGTATGTAATTGTATTAACAAGCATGATGTGCTGCATGATCAATTGTATAGTCTCTTCCTCGATGGACAATTGTGTGTTTAGTCAAGCTGGCCGGGGACTAAAGATGCGCGGATAGGCAATTATTTCATCCGCAACCGCATCACAAAAGTCGTCATCCACCCGCCATCCACCCGAACTAACATTTTATCAAAACCACAACGGCCCGCCACCCACCACCCACCCGTTGTTATACATCTAATATAGACGATGCAAGGCATTCCTGTTAAAGAAAGGAGACTGATCTAATGCAGCAGAGACATTCAATGCGTGCCACGCATTAATATCTCTTGGCCACGCATTAGAGCTTACTTACCAACCCTCCCGGTTTTACCGGGAGACTCCCGGTATTCAGCGCCTCTCCCAATAACCTCCCGGCAGAAATTTTCTCCCGATAAACTCCCGGAATTCAGCCGGAGCTGGAGGCCACGCCCCCTCCAGCTCAATGCGGACCTGAGTGGGGACAGCGGCGACAGTCTGTTTTCACGTCCGCTTTCCCACAATATAAACAGCATGCCTGCCCAATCACGTTATAACTGTAGAATGATCGAGGGCGAGTTCTTGGTTTCTTATGTGGGTTTATTGTTAGGCAGTTTCATTAACGTCCTCCCAGCGCGGTAACAACACACAACAACAGCAGTCACGTTTAGTCTACCGTAAAGCAGTTCGTCTGCCGTAAACAGCAATGTTGTGACACTCTTAAACAGGACAATACTGCTATCTACTGGATAGCCTCCAGAACACTGAAATTCAAGTATTTATTTTATTTATATGTATAATAAAATAAATAAATATATATATATATATATATGAAATACTTGAGTTGGTGAATTCTAGCTTAAATATATTCCCCTCTTAACCACGCCCTTAACCACGCCCCCAACCACGACCCCGGCCCAACCACGCCCACCCCCGACCACAATTTCTTCCCCCTACAAACCCCCCCCCAGTTACTTCCGTGGTCATGTTTCCTCTTACGTCATTGACAGCGATCGATAGCACTTCGGCTTTGACTGCCCGTCGCTGGAAGGATACTTCGTCTTTGACAGCTGCTGGAATCTGAAGAAATCGATTATTGTTTTTTTTTGTACAGGCGCGAAACAGGACAGTCGCGTGCGGGTTAAGGACCCCCGGCAACTTTGTGACTTTATTGGACGCTGCCCCGGAGTCATGACGCTCCTGACTCGCTCGGCTCCCGTCTCTCCAACGATTCAGGCTCAGTTCGCACTCGCTCAGCTTCTATAACCGGCAGTTCATCCTCCATATAATCAGGTTCAAAATGATAAGGTTAGGAATCATAATTTGTCCAAAAGATTATTGAACACAAGTTTGAAGCCAGAAGTAGGAATGTTCGCCTTTGTTGACGGAAGTAAGGAGTGTGTTGATATGAGCAATTTAATTATTGCGCTCAGGAAAATTAGTTCCGACCAAAATATGGAAAATATTACATACATACATATTACATATGGTTTTGAAGTTATCTGTTACTACATTATATACATACTTTCATCATCCATCCATCCATTTTCTACCGCTTATTCCCTTCGGGGTCGCAGGGGGCGCTGGAGCCTATCTCAGCTACAATCGGGCGGAAGGCGGGGTACACCCCGGACAAGTCGCCACCTCATCACAGGGCCAACACAGATAGACGGACAACATCCACACTCACTTTCACACACTAGGGCCAATTTAGTGTTGCCAATCAACCTATCCCCAGGTGCATGTCTTTGGAGGTGGGAGGAAGCTGGAGTACCCGGAGGGAACCCACGCAGTCACGCGGAGGACATGCAAACTCCACACAGAAAGATCCCGAGCCCGGGATTGAACCCAGGACTACTCAGGACCTTCGTATTGTGAGGCAGATGCACTAACCCCTCTTCCACCGTGCTGCCCTTACTTACATCATGTATATACAAAATTAGCGGAGATTTTCAAATATGTTTTATAGGACATTGGAGGTAACAGAGTACATCCATTAGCCACAACTTTCAAGCGTTTCTATTTTTATCATAAGAGTGCAAAAAAAAAAATACATCCATGGTTTTGTCTCTCATAATGATTGTAAACAATAGGCAAATTTGGCGGAGAGAATGAGCACGTTCAGTGGAAGGCTCAGACTCCCAAAATGCAACACGGAACGACACAGGAAGTCCTTCATACCGACAGCCATCAGACTGTATAATGCATATGTTCCTTTTGACTGTACTTGAATGTATAATAGACTGTATTTATATTATTCATGTCACGGCCAGGGTGAATTGGAATGCGCCCTCATCCTTGCACGCTGCAAGCACCGCAGGACACGCCCCCACACGCGCCACGCAGACCGCGGCCACGCACCTCCACAGCCGGCGGCAATCATCAATCAACGCACCTGGTCTTGACGAGAAGCAGCAGTATAAAGGCTCATTCCACTAACTACTGCCCTGATTCATACCTCCGTGTCTCCGCAGTGAGCTGTGCGTCTCACCTGCTGATCTTCCCCCCCTCCTGGACTCTGACTGCCTTCCTCGACCCTCGACCCCCGCGCTCGGACCTGGATTTCTGAACGTCTCTCTCCTGCCCCCCCACGGACCTCGCTCGGATTCCGGACCTCTTTTGCTTCGACCCTCTGGACTGCCACAATCAACACACACTTACAACAACATCTGGTAACTTATATATGGTTAACTTCCACACATACCCTTGCATCCACACACATAGTAGCATACACACCCTACGTACTAGTGATGGGTTGATGAGGCGTCATGAAGCGTTTCGACACATTGCAAAACTGTATTGATACTGTGTCGATACTGTGTCACTAAACACGACATCTGCAGGACATTAAAAATCCCTACAGGCAACCTATGGACCGATTTAACTGACACTGATTTTATGACGGTGGGAGAGGGGTTAGTGCATCTGCCTCACAATACAAAGGTCCTGAGTAGTCTTGGGTTCAATCCCGGGCTCTGGATCTTTCTGTGTGGAGTTTGCATGTCCTCCCCGTGACTGCGTGGGTTTCCTCCGGGTACTCCGGCTTCCTCCCACCTCCAAAGACATGCACCTGGGGATAGGTTGATTGGCAACACTAAATTGGCCCTAGTGTGTGGATGTGAGTGTGAATGATGTCTGTCTATCTGTGTTGGCCCTGCGATGAGGTGGTGACTTGTCCAGGGTGTACCCCGCCTTCCGCCCGATTGTAGCTGAGATAGGCTCCAGCACCCCCCGCGACCCCAAAGGGAATAAGCGGTAGAAAATGGATGGATGGATTGATGATTTTATGACCTAGTATATACAATAATTTAAAACAAGTCATTGTATTTCATTTAGGATTATTTCTTATCTTCATTTAAATAAAAATATATTTGTATCTTTTTTTAGATACAGTCAATAAATTATGTGAACATGTATCATAACATCGAAATCTAAGAGAACGTGTTGTGAATGAGGATGCTTGGGGACTGGGAATTTTTTTTTTTTTTTTTACACATTTTTATTAAAAAAAACAGTTTTTCCAACGTATTACATTTTAGACGATTTCTCTTCTTAGTTATTATTTCTCCGGCTGTAGAAAAGACCCGCTCACAGGGCACAGAGGAGGCGACACAGTTCGCGTATCGGTCACGTGACAGAAACAGCTCGTAATCGGTCACGTGACTTTCTAAAAGCGGTACGCGCACCGACACAGGGTTTTGCTCTATGAGCTCGACGCATGCGGCGATGCATCGGTGTTGCCGGACCCATCACTACTACGTACTCATCAAGCTCAAATAAAACCCGTAGAGCTAGACCTCCTGCTGTCGTGCCGTCACCTCCCCTCAGCAAACCATAACAATTCACATGTAAAAAATACCTAAGTGTTTATTGTTTGTGACTGAACTGTGGTGCTGAATTTCCCCCAGGGATCAATAAAGTACTTTCTATTCTATTCTATTCTATTCTAATTTCCAAAAGTAGTGCAGTTACCCTTTAACTTTGCTTTTACAGTTATTTACAGACATACGATTATTTTGTCAGATGTTGTGGCTTGTGCAGCCCTTTGAGACATCTGTGATTAAGGGCTCTACATAAGTTAACTTTGATTGATTGAACGCTTGATATTTGTTGTGGAATAAATTAATTTGAATTTGTTTTATCATCTTCAACATTTTACATCGCAAATTTGCAGAAAAAGAGTGACAGAATTGTTACGAACCAACGGACCAAAGCCGATTCGTCCTGTTAACTAACACACAAATCAGTTTTTAATTTAATCATGATTGAATAGTTATGGCCAACAGAAACTATTGATTGATGCACGCAAACAATAATAATAATAATAATAATAATAATAATAATAATAATAAAGATTTACAATAGGGTTTGTCGTTATTTCCCAAGAACACAATTTGAGTCCAAGATTTGCAATTATTATAGAAAATGGATGGATGCATGGAAGAAAATGGCAGCAAGAAACAACACGAGTCTATAACCATTGGGACTTTGACTACATTCACCATATTTTCCCAATTGTTTGACAAACAAAATATTTGTTTTCAACCCAAACATGTGTGAACAAATACTGTAGCTGCAGCTGTTTGAACATCCTCACTTGCCCTTCATTTGATAAATAATGTGGTCGATGCAGCATTCTCGTGAGTGAAAGTGGATTCAGTATGCACATAAAATGTGTATTTAAGCATAAGGGGGGCTTAGACAACAATTTAGACTAGGAGAAAGGTGGAAAGAAGAGGGTGCACTGTAGTCTGTGAAGCCTCATGCTGCACCAAAGGTGATTAAGTAAGCCCTCTGCTGGGTCGCTGATTGGGATGTTGGGAAAAAGGTAAACGCCAATCACCATCTGTTACTCTGTGCTCACTTTACATGCCCTTGTAGTTGAAGAGAAATGTAAAACACCTCGGTGACTGGCAGCAGGTTATTTACATTTGTGTTGCTTAGCATTCACACAGGGCTTTCTTAAGAGGCTCATTTCGATCTGGACACGTAATTCTATAAGACCAGCTACACAAATAAGTAAGAACTAATGCATTTTAAAAATGCTAAATTGATTGATACGGAGTGGACTACACTATTTCAAACACAGCATGATGCAGTGCGATTCTCCACTACTGTATACAAACAAACACAAACAAAAAAAACATTGTTACAAAGGATTCAGGATGATTTTAATATACATTTTAAACACTTCCTTGTGGTTCAGATAATATATATTGGATATGTTTTGGCGTACATTTTGCATACGTTTTTCTCCACTGTCAGTTTAATAACCGTTTTTTTTAGTTTATCTGCAAAATGTTTAATTCTAGAGACGTTCCCGAATTCCAAATGAAACCACGCCAATACTTTTCAAAAAGTATTATAGTTTATATTTTGAACATGGACACTGTTTAAATATATAGCTTTGTTGTCACGACAATTTTTTTCCCCAGACACGGTCGAAAATGTCAATGTCAGACTTGCGTGAAGTTGGCCCCCCAAACCTTGCAAAACTGTTGAAATCGTCTCATTTGTTTAATCTAGATTTGTGCCGGTTTGTGCCGTAGAAATGGTTGTTTGTGCTTTTTTGGTTTCTGAGTTGTGAAAGACTATTTTATAGGTCGGTCAACGGTCACCCTTCTCCAAATTAAGTACAAATTACCGTATTTTCCGTACCATAGGGCACACCGGATTATAAGGCGGACGGCCAATGAGCACGTCTATTCAGGTCTTTTTTCATACAAAAGGCGCACCGGATTAATAGGCGCATTAAAGGGGTCATATTATAATTTTCTTCTAAATGTAAAACACTTCCTTGTGGTCTACATAACATGTAATGGTGGTTCTTTGGTCAAATAGTTGCATAGATTATGTTTTACAGATCATCTTCAAGTCGCTTTCTGACAGTCGCTTCAGTGTGCAAGGACGGGAGTGGAAGAAGTGTCAAAAGATGGAGCTAACTGTTTTAATGACATTCAGACTTTACTCATATCAATAACGGAGCAGCATCTCCTCATCTGTGGCTCACTAGTGCAACAACGCCAGAAATGTGTACCGTGAAAAACTGTCAGACCGGAACTCTCTAATAACTAAAGTTCCGTGGATGAATTATGTAAACCCACTACACCGGTAGTTTTTAGTGCTTTCATAGCAAGATATAAGTTAGAACTTTACACTACTTTATATTAGAAACGGCAACCGCGGAGGATGAATGTCCCATAACAAGAAGATAAAGAAAAAGAAGAAGCTTATCGACTAAGGCTAGAACTTATAAAACTTATGCAGATCCCAAATACACATCAGCAGGTACCAGAGGGTAAGAAAAGTTGGTTTTGCATGTCTGCTAATAGGTGCAATTTTGCGGTCCTTATACACAAACCATAATTATACTGTATGTTGAAGAGTACGTCTGACTATGGTAGCCATAATGCTCCGACAATCCATCAAGCGGTGCGGCTTCACAGCTTACCAAAGTTGTACAATATATTTTGAGGGATATTTGAGTGCCGTGTGTAATGTTCTATATTCTCAATGGAACATTTAACATTTTGGTGTTGTTTACTGGCGTCCTCTTGCAGTCTACACACAATTCTTATGTGTGACTGCCATCTACTGGTTCCAGTAATCATTACACCATGTACTAAATAAAATAGCTTTGAGGTCGGTAAGCACAACCAGAATTATTCCATACATTAGGCACACCGGGTTATAAGGCACACTGTCGATTTTTGAGAAAATGAAAAGATTTTAAGTGTGCGTTATAGTACGAAAAATACGGTAGCCAAATAACCCCATTTGTTTGTGTTACAAAATGATTTAGTCTATTATAGTTTAAGTTATGAACATTTTATGGCTTTTATGTTATTAACATGTAATTGAAATGTTATTTTTCATTAACAGTCCCCAACTATGTCTAAATATCCCCAGACTAGTCTAATGTTTTGTGCTTCAAAAAGTGCTGGCCTAACTGTTATAGTTTAAGTTATTAATGTTTTATGATTCATAACCAGCCCCCCACCTTGTCATAACCTCCCCAAACTAGTCTCAATCTTTTGTGCTACGTGTGTGTCTGTTCGCACTTTCAAAATTGTTGTTTGTGCTCGTTTTTGTTTCTGAGTTATTAAATATTAATTTATATGTCAATTAAAAGTCAGCCTGTCCCCACATTTTCCAAATTAAGTCAAAACAGTCAGATTTGTTTGTGATGCAAATGATTATGGTCTAAATATTATAGTTTCTAAGTTAATAACGTTGTATGGGTTTTATGTACTTAACGTTTAATTCACATATTAATATTCATAAAAAGTCTGCTACTTGTGCTACATTTGTGATAGTCTGTGCTGCAAAAGGTTTGGTCTATTTATTATAGTTTTTAACTTAACGTTTTATGATTCACAACCAGCCCCCTCCTTGTCAAAAACCTCCCTAAACTAGTCCCAATTGTCTGTGCTACGTTTGTACTGTTGAGATGGTTGTTTGTGCTGTTTTTGTTTCTAAGTTATTAAAGATTCAATAAAAATTGTTGTTTTAAATTTTTTCCACCAATGCTTCAAAATGGATGGAATCATATGTATCCAATAGAACACAATGCACTGTGGTCAATGGGGTAACAATCATTATTTCTGGATTGTCCTGTAGGGGTACTTTAAGAATCCGTTTTGGGCCCCATTTTGTTTTCCATGTATACTAATGATTTTCATGATATTTGTAAAGGTGTAGACCTACGCAGATGATGCAGTGTTTTTTTTACAAGTTCTGAAACTACTGAAGAAGCTGCTTAGACTCGCTTATCAGCCCATTAGACTTGTTTAAGACTGGCTAAACAAGTCATCCCTTCTGCTAAACACACAGAAAACTGTTTGTTATTCTTAAAAAAAGCTTTCAACACTACTCGTTCGAATTTTAGAGGTCAACAACCAAAGATGGAGAAGGAATTTAAGCTGGAGAGCTCCTCCACCTCTGGTTGAGAGCTTGACTTTTAGTGCGTTCCATTTGCCTCGGATGTTGGAAGTCGGAGCAGGGAATGGCGTCACAGCTGAGCTATGAGCGGTCCAGTTACAAAGTCAGAAATCCACGTAGGCTATTTCTGTGCTTGCCTTATCGGAATATAAACAAATTCTGGACAAATATGCGCTCTTTCTGCAACCTTCAAACACAGTGGATAAAGAGGAAACACAAAGACACCATTGCTAGAGATGTAGAACACATATACCACATTAAAATATTTTATTATCGCTACAGTAACATTGCCATATACAACATAAACGTCCAACAATACATTGTGTATGACTGATTTAGTGCAACTAGTCAGAAAGGCTAATAACGGCTAGTACAGGAGCTTGTTTTATTGTTTACACTCAAACCAGCCATCTTTGAGGACTATCTGACTTTCCTAGCATGAAATACAACCTCAGCTTGATTGAGAAGTTTATTGACATCTTAAAGAATTGAATCCATATAATGCTTTAAAAAGGCAAATGGATGGCACAAAAATCCAAAAGGCTTGTTTCCATTGTGGGCCATTAAATATTATATAATATATATATACATATAACCTGTAACATGTATATAAAAAGTTACGTTAAAAAAATTATAAATTATGTACATATACACAGTATACATGTCAGGTGGATTGAAAAACAATATATACAAAAAATGGGGGGAGGGGGGGGGTGTAGTACATGACTATGCACATGTTGACTCCAAGAGTGTGCAAAACAGAATGAGAAAATATATATACACTATAACCACATACAAACATGCTTGATGCTTCGGAAAGTTGCTGGGGATCAATTTTGGTTCAGATCAGGTAGCGGTTGAGCTGAGCCATGATTTTATGGCAGTTTGAAAAATTAGTAGGGAAGTTCGAATTTTAAGGTCTGTTGGTAGTGCATTCCACTGTGTGGTGGCAAAATAGTAAAATGCATTTTTTCCCATGAGAGTCTTGAATTTGGGGGGGACAAGGTCTGAGGAACTCTCTCTTATGTAGTACCTGTGAGCATCACTTACTCTGCTGAAATAGTTCGACAGGTACTTGGGGACAGTTTCTCTGAGTATTTTGAATACCAAGTACATTGCAATTTGGTGTACTATTTCCTCAACTCTAAGCCATCCCAATTTGGTGAAGTGGGCTTGAGTTAGGTGAGTCCGGTATGGGAGTCTCACCAGCTTGTTATGGGAAGTTTGCAGTTTTGTTTTTAGTGGCTTGGGGATACTGGTGAACCATGAGGTGCAGGCGTAGTCAAAATGACACTGTATGAGGGCATCGGCAAGGGTCTTAAGTGTATCCCTGTCGATGAACGCAGAAATCCTGCCCAAAAATCTAGTTTTATTATTGATCTTGGTGATTGCTTTTAATGCCATTTTTACAACCGAGAGAGTGTTGTCCAATATACAACCTAGGTAAATTACCTTGTCTTTGCTGGTGATTATGGTAATACCTGCTTTAATCGTAAAGTCCATCCTATTTGGTCCCAAATAGGATGGACTCTGTTTTACCCAGGTGTAGTGACAGTTTGTTATAGGAAAGCCAGAGACAGCTAATATAAAAAAGAAAAACGGGGGTTCACATTAAGTAATTGTGCTGAATAGAGACACTGTATCCTTATTTAACTTTAACAAAACATCAGTTTTGCTGACTGGTCTCAAAACGAGCCATTCTCCTCATGTGCACCAAGTCACCCCACGCAAACAATTGGAGTTTTGACTGAACCTTTGTTTCCAGTCTGGCAAAGTGTGATTCATATAATCCATTAGTTGCAAATGTGCTACTGTTGCAAAGTGAAGGGTGAATGGTGGCTTGGACTCTGTGGTAAGACAGGAAATTCACAAAACATTACATATTGAATAAGCCTATTCTGGCTTGATTAGGTTAATCATAGACTGGTAGTCTGTCAATCACAGGGTAATTATGAATGGTGCATGCAGTGTGACTTGATACCACCCACACAAGCTGTACAAAAATAATATACAGTATGTGAAACAATACTTTGAGACTTTAGCAAATAAATAATTCAGATAACCATATGTTAAGTAGCACTGTCTAAAGATTAATCACAGTTTTCCATAGTTTGCAACTATGTCCAAATTATGCAAATGCTTGCTGTATTGTACTAACAGGAAGATGGACAATATTCTAAATGTATATATATATATATATATATATATATATATATATATATATATATATATATATATATATACACTACCGTTCAAACACTACCGTTCAAAAGTTTGGGGTCACCCAAACCATTTTGTGGAATAGCCTTCATTTCTAAGAACAAGAATAGACTGTCGAGTTTCAGATGAAAGTTTTCTCTTTCTGGCTATTTTGAGCGTTTAATTGACCCCACAAATGTGATGCTCCAGAAACTCAATCTGCTCAAAGGAAGGTCAGTTTTGTAGCTTCTTTAACGAGCTAAACTGTTTTCAGATGTGTGAACATGATTGCACAAGGGTTTTCTAATCATCAATTAGCCTTCTGAGCCAATGAGCAAACACATTGTACCATTAGAACACTGGAGTGATAGTTGCTGGAAATGGGCCTCTATACACCTATGTAGATATTGCACCAAAAACCAGACATTTGCAGCTAGAATAGTCATTTACCACATTAGCAATGTATAGAGTGTATTTCTTTAAAGTTAAGACTAGTTTAAAGTTATCTTCATTGAAAAGTACAGTGCTTTTCCTTAAAAAATAAGGACATTTCAATGTGACCCCAAACTTTTGAACGGTAGTGTACACACAAATATATATATATATATATATATATATATATATATATATATATATATATATATATATATATATATATATATATATATATATATATATATACACATATATATATATATATATATATATATATATATACCTGTATATATAGTCTTTTTTTTTCTTTTTTTTAAGGCTCCCATTAATGCCCTTTTAGCCTTCATTTCAGTACTGTTATTGCACTGGAGAAAAATACAATCTGTTGATCAACTTGACATGCATTTGCATCACTGAACTCTGCTAAGCAATGTGGTCTACATACAACACACAAAGACAAAGATATGTTTCAAAGGGCCAATTTATTTTGGACCAGAACAAATCGACAAAACAATTTTAAATAGCTGCAACATAACATACATAAGTAACAAAACGCATAATAACAACATGTCACAAAATAGCTGTAAACCTGGCTTCACCCAAGGAAGGCACACATGACATGATTATATGTCATGTCACTATATACAGCACACATACTGCTATACACACGCCTAACCAGGCGTTTTTTTCTCTCAAGGAAATGTGAAATAAAATCATGTCTTCAGGAGATCAACACTGTACTGAAGCCCACAACACTCTACGCATTTCCCAAGCAGTCCCTTCGTTAAAATCCTTATGTGGAGGTGGAGGTGAAGTGGCATCAGAGTCTGTGACTCTCTTTACTAGCTTCGTCAAAGCATGTTGCTTTTGTAGCTGTTTCAGCAGATTTGATTTGCTGTTTTGGGCAGTAGATTGGATCTTTGATCAAAGACACAACTTAAATTTAACTAAAATGTTCTTTTCTTTGTGCTCAACAAAAGAAAAGTAGTGAGAATATCTCCATGTTAAGAAACTCGGCTTCGGCTCCGCCATGATGTCTTGTTAGTAAACACAGACAAGCCCCCCCCCCCCCCCCGACCCACACACACCCGACCCACACACACCCACACACAGCGCGCCTCTTCTCTTCCTTGTGACACAGAAAGAATCAGAAGGATGACACCGCAGCTGTCCAATAAAACACACTCAGATCTTCTCAGTTTCTAGTGGATACAATATAAAAAATAACGTAAAATAGCGCAGTAACGCATCATGTAGTAACAGTAACTGAATTACTTGAATAAAAAAAATAACGTGTTAGACTACTAGTTACCGCCGAAAATAACGGTGTTACAGTAACGCGTTACTTATACACTTTCAGGTAAAAGTAAGCACACACAAAGATGTATCAGTTGGTGGCTGAACTAAACTATAGTATTAGCGTCTGTCAAGAAGTTCAATCAATCAATCAATGTTTACTTATATAGAATAAGTTATCATTAACAACAACAGACAGCTGGCTCGCATTAGCATTACCACAGTGGTTTTCTGTCGGTGTGACTCCGCTTTTGGACGACTCGTCATCATTGAATTTGTAAAAAAAAAACATTTTAAAAAAACATAACACCTGACACAAAAATAATTTGCGAACTCTTCTGCTCTTTAGAATATGAAATAGGTTTTGTCATTTTTTGCACACTTGCACAAAAAGTTATTTTTGATGGGAGCAGTTGAGTGTTTGTGAAGACATGCACAACATTTCAGTCACATCACATCAGCTTACTGTTTTTAATAGCAGATTCTATTTTAATATCGGTCAATTCAGCAATTTTGTTCACACAGAAATCCTAGGGCCCTGTTTACAGTTCTAGCCTGTTTAATGGCAAGAATGTAACACTCATATGCATTCTTTTCGAGTAACATTTACATGAATATGTTGTGCCGCATAATGAACACAGCAATCAAATCTCCCATAGGAGCATATTCTTGTGTTGGTGTGAATCAAGAAACACCACATGCATGCAGAAAGGAAATAAAAAAGGCTCACAAATCAGAATGCAGAATGGCTGCACTGCCATGCTGAAGACCGTTCTGCACTGCACATCCAGCAAATGCACAGTGGTCAGGGTCAAAAGTGAAAGCAAATCCACTATATTCTGGGACAGAGGTAGATCAATTATTTGAAAGCAAAGATTGGTAATAATTCTAGTTTGTTTGTGTGTGTGTTCTTGTAATTTTACCCTTCTTGAGACATCAACAAGGAAAAGTACCTTCCATATGAGGACCGGTGAACAACCTAGGACCCAAATCATGGCCCCAATACGGAAAACCATTGCATCTAATAGAGAGCCACACACTAGAGTCCGTGAACATTGCTCCAGAGTCAGGATTTAAAGTAAAAGTAAAGTCAACATTGACAGGTGCAAAGGCAGCAATAGATGATAAAACAAGACGACAGCTAAAGAAGGACTTCCCTATTCATCCCCGAAAAAACCCGCCAGGTGAACAGCTGATTTTACGACTTCCGGTGCTGACCATAGGAGGAACAAATACACTACGGTACTAAGACTATAGTGGCCAATAACAGTTAGCTTCTACAGCTGGGTTGCCCAAAGTGCGGCACAGGGGCCATCTGTGGTCTGTGACTCCTTTGTATTCGGTCTCAAGCACATTACAAAAAAATAAAACAAATAGAGATCTCATTTGCACCCCTGGTGGTGAAATCTATCAAAATTAGGGTGGTCCCAAAAAGGAGGGATTTTTCAAATTGACCGTGTGTCGGTTTTAAAAGTGCTCCCCCTCTGGCCAACATATGTAATAACAAGTGTGTAAGAAATTTAAATGCGCCCCCTTTGGCCAAAATTAATGAAATAAATATGTATATAGAGACATACTGTAATAACTTGAAGTAAATAATGAAGATTAAAAAACAATAAAAACATTAAAAAATAAAAAATAACTAAAAGCTTACCTTTTTTACATTTACATAGAATGTATATATTATTGATGTTGTAAATACAAATCTTTATATTTCTAGAAAGGGTGGTCCTAAAGAGGTAGGCATTTTTCGGAGGTCTCAAGAAGGTAACGAATACAAGAGAGAGTGTGTGTGTGTGTGTGTGTGTGTGTGTGTGTGTGTGTGTGTGTGTGTGTGTGTGTGGTGTGTGTGTGTGTGTGTGTATGTGTGTGTGTGAATGGTTGCCTGGTTAACCTGCCTTCTGCCCAAGTGCAGCTGGGATAGGCTCCAACACCCCCGCAACCCAGAGAGGGATAAGACGTAGAAAATGGATGGATGGCTGGATGGTAATGGTGCACAAGTATATCTTCTGAGAGTGGGACAAAATACTGGGCTACATAACACAGTGGAAACTGCATTAAATATGTTGAGAGTATGTCTTATTTTACTTTCTTGTTGTATTGGCGTCATAGCCACTCCAGGGCAAATATCTTTGTCGATTATTTAGGCATCTCCTTCTGCAGTCCGCTGCCATAGCAACCATGTCAGAGCTCACAACCTTATTTTATAGGCTAGTAGCAGAGTGTGCAAACAATACACTAAAGCGCTCTACTGCAATTTAAAAAAAAGAAAGTACAGTAATAAGTACGTACTCTAAGTTTGGTTCCTAACTTTCATCACAATGAGAACTACAGTACTTTGACAAAAATAAAAAAATATTTTTGTTTATATGATTGGTCATTTCAGATGTATTGTACTTACACTTGTTTGTGGTCATATGTAATTAAAAATACATACTAAAAAATATTTGTTTACAAAGTTCACGATGCTTAGCTTTGACAGACACTGCCAGAGAAATATTCATCAATCAAGTAGTGTCGGATTGCACTGCGTCCTATTGAGAAGTGTTTCAAATACATCATTATCCTGTATTCACATCAATATTAATGAAAGCTGATTATGATTTATGTATGTATTTATGTCTACACAGCTCTGGAATGTATAGTGTATGTCTGAATCTTTAGGTTGCTTCATTCAAGCGCATTACATGGAATGCATGACAGGTGTTCGTCATACGAAGCCGTGCATTTAATGAGAATATATCAAATAAAATAACAAAGAAATATAACGTTGAGTTACTTTGCTGAAAAACACAGTTGTTAACTCATTCAATGATCCCAAGATAATTAGAGTGCAAGATAATTCGACAGTCCTGCAATAAATCTCCCCATTCATGAGGAGGATTATAATTTTGAGAGTATTAAATCTATTAGGGAGCTGTGTTTATCTTTTTGATATGGGGCTGTAATTTATGTTTAATTGTGGACGCTCCCCAGTGTCCTGTCAACCTTGAATTATATTATTGTGATGGACTGAGGAAACATTGTTTACATTAATTAAAACAGTACAGAGACATGATAGGTACAAATTAGGTTAAGAAACTGAAGAATAGATGATAAACACGTCCTCATTTAGCCTTACAAAGACTGACTTTTTTTTTACAGGTATTTCAAGAATGATACATGCTCGAACAGTGATTCTCTAACCGTGGTACATAGGCTACATCTAGTGGTACGCCAAATATCCACTTAATTTAATATTGAAACACAGTGTTACACTTCAAACTGTGTGTAATGATACAGAAACCGAAAATATTAAATATACTTGTTAAATAAAACCTCTGTCTTGTTTTTGATGAATACTTAAGCCTACTACGTTACTGAATTTTAATGTTGGTCATTATGGAGAGCCAAGTTTTTTACTTGGTGAAAAAAGTTTGAGAACCACTGTGCTAGAACAGAGAGGTATTTTTTTATGTTGTGTTAGTGCCGCCTTCTAATAATAATAATAGGGGTGTCTTGAAACAGTTGTTTCACTTCAGATACCATACTGATATCGCAGTCTTGAGTATTGACTGATATCGATATTGATCGTACATGATCAGCATGAATCATACTTGTATTATTTATATATATATATATATATATAAGGTTTGTTCTGTATACCGGTACTAATAAAGTACCGCGACACTAATTGATTGAAATCGGTACTATACTGCCTTTGAAAAGTACCGGTACCGTTGTTTCATCTGAATGCCGCTATGTGGCGGTGACAGAGCCGAGGCGCATGATGTTGAGTGTGTCAAAACGCACACTCAAAGTGCATACAAGCAATAACATCATGGTGGAGAAGAATGGCAAAAAACGACAATTATACTGGTTAATAAAGGGAGTGCATGAAGCGCAATATGGAGATATTTGGGCTTCAAAACTAACGATAAAGCGGACGCTTTAAACAAGGAAGCAACTTGCTTCAAGTGTTGCGTTAAAACACGCCTCGCCAAATGTGACGATTAGTATTACCACCTTTGCTTCAAACTTAGGTAAACATTTAAATAATAAGCATTCAGATCTGCACAAGGAGTTTAAAGAGTAACAGGTAATAATGTAGTTGTTACACCTGTCCTGCTGTTCGGCTCGGGTGCAGACGGTCATCAAGGTGCACAGGACAGACGTACCTTAAGGGTCGATGTTTTCATCGGGTTAACACACTTCACTTTACCCGTCAATGGGTCTGCTAAGCTCCGTTTTCAGGTCAAAATGACGAGGCCGCTGATTTGTTGACAATCTCATGGTTGCTTTATTGTTAGTTTTGGAGGACACAACCGGACCCGTTCATCCTTCTAATGCGCAGTGCAGCGCTACCGCTCTCTCTCTTTGCTTGCCCACCCACTCACCGACGTCAATCAGACAACGCGTTGCCATTCTCGCAAACACACACATGCTTCCCTCATGAGTTAACCAGCTCCCCTGCTGTGCACATGTAGATACGTAGACGCGCACACAGCTGCTTGGCTTGATGCCAAATATTAGCGGCGTTAAAACTGCCCAATTAGCGTCAACTAATACAAGTGAAATGACTATATTTTGTAACAAATTGCTACAATTTGTGTTTTATATTTAACAGATGTGTGTTTCACCTGCTACATGGCTTATCTGTGTATATTTATCCATAGTTTTGTTTTTAGTACTTACTAATAATTTTATTTTTCTTAAAGCACAGACCAGGAGTGGCAACCATAAATGTGAAGGATTTAATATAATGTAAATAAAGCTTTTTATTATATTCTAACCTAATCCTTGATTATGGCAGACTATATGTAATATGGAAAATAGCAAATTGTCCTTTGAGTGCAACAAGAAAAGTCCAATGTTTTTAATGCCCTTTAATTTATATTTTAACCTTCTAAAATTGTTCTTTAAATGCAACAGTAAACACATTTTTATTGTAATGTAAGATTTTCTGTTAAAATAAAGCCAATATTGAAATTTTTTGTAGTTCCCTTTATTTTTCAAAACGTATCAAAGTGTCGATATGCATTTTGGTACTGGTGCCGGTAACAAATTATTGGTATCGGGACAACCCTAACATATATATATGAATGATGGGTTCCCAATTCTCTGTGAGCGCTTTTAGTATCTAATAATAGAAAAGCGCGATATAAAATCGAATCCATTATTATTATTTTTATATAAATATGGTGTTTTAGGCTACAATGTTGTTCACTTAAGGACATATATTACCTTTATCTAGCTAGTGTGCAAATGTGTAATTAGTTGTTGTGTTGTCTCCCAATAGCTTATAGCCTACCATGTTCATCTTTTTGTGAATTATTTCACTAAAATACAAGAAACGACCAACCTACAGAGGGAAATATGTTGCAGGACTGCTTGTATCGGAGCGCTTGTATCAGAGATTTTAGATGCAAGCCGATAAAATCCATTTTTTTGCTGATATCGGACTGAAATCAATATCGGATCGAGACACCCCTCAGTATTAAATTTTCTTTGAGTTTTATTAAAGCCTGCCCTATTGCAAACTACACTTTTATCCTCATTATTAAGGACAGAATGATTCATTATTAGGATCGCCACGACATGCAATTGAAAAAGCACCCAGTATTCAAATCACATATGTCAGAGAAACTAGGGACGGCCAACTGGGACTTGTGTATCTATGTGATTAATCTGCTGCTTCCATATACACTGAAGCTCTTAGAATGGAATGACCCATTTAGATGTTAGTACATTGGACCTGACGGATACCTATTTACCTTCAAAGACATAGCCAGAGAGAGAGAGGAAGAGAGAGAGACGTGTGTTAGACGTGGGAGAAGGTTTGCCTTGCTGGCTCAATTTACAGGTGCTCAAATTTCATCCTCAAGGATCCTATGAGCTTCGCTTCCACTCTTTCCACTACTTCTGGCATCTGTGAGTGCCCAAAGAGATGGCTTGGAGTGAGCACTTGGCTCTTCATTCCGCATTTTTGAGCGCAGGAGGGCTCTTCCATTTCTCTTGGTTGATGTAAATATGCAGCTTACTGTGATTTGATATCAATTGCTCAGAAAGGTGCATCTGAGCCGCACAATAAGGCTAGTCCTGAACTCGCATGCAAATTGTTTGGTTTCCTCAATGTATGTAACTACGCCAGAAAAGTAGTTCCTCGGCGCCGCGCTTACAATACCAATGTCACTAAAGCTTGGTTAATATGCAGGTCACAGCATGTAAATAGAGCGTAGTTGGTGGGTTGTTTTACAGCACTTCATAGGCGAAAGAGATAAATCCCAATTATAGGAATAATAGGATAGTTTCATTCCAAAATGTCTCTACAGCTGTAGAGTTTCATCGGGCACTTCTTTTTTTTTTTAGGGCCAGATTCTGGATCAAATTGGTAGAGTTTAATAACGGTGCTTAAATCCTTTGTAAACATTAACAAATGGCGATGAGGCCACAAGCCACAATCTCTTCTGGAGATGGGCATGAACAAACAGAGCTTGTTAACAAAATAAAGCAACAAGTATACAACAAAACATGTTTAAAATAAACTGTCTAAATTAAATATATATATATATATATATATATATATATATATATATATATATATATATATATATATATATATATATATATATATATATATATATATATATATATATATATATATATATATATATATTAGCGTTGTCCCGATACCAATATTTTGGTACCTGTACCGGCACCAAAATTATTTTGCTACATTTCTAAATAAAGGGGACCACACAAAATTGCATTATTGGCTTTATTTTAACAAAACAAAAATCTTAGGGTACATTAAACATATGCTTCTTATTGCAAGTTTGTCCTTAAATAAAATAGTGAACATACAAGACAACTTGTCTTTTAGTAGTAAGTAAGCAAACAAAGGCTCCTAATTTAGTCTGCTGACATATGCAGTAACAAATTGTATCATTTATCATTCTATTATTTTGTCAAAATTATTAAGGACAAGTGGTAGAAAATGAATTATTAATCTACTTGTTCATTTACTGTTAATATCTGCTTACTTTCTCTTTTAACATGGTCTATCTACACTTCTGTTTCAATGTAATAATCACTTTTTCTTCTGTTGTTTGATACTTTACATTAGTTTTGGATGATACCACAAATTTGGGTATCAATCTGATACCAAGTAGTTACAGGATTATACATTGGTCATAGTCAAAGTCCTCATGTGTCCAGGGACATATTTCCTGAGTTTATTAACATAATATAACTGTTGAAAAAACTGGAGAAGATGTTGGGATGCCAAAAAATCATAGTAGTATCGACTAGATATGCTACTGTACTTTGTATCATTACAGTGGATGTCAGGTGTAGATCCACCAATGGTGTTTGTTTACATTTTGACGCCGGTGAACTACGGTGTGTAGTGAAGGACGTTTAGCTATTCCTCGTCCTGCAGTAATGATACTTGTAAGAAACTCACTTTATTGGGACACAGACTGTGTTCTGCCTTTAAGGTTACAGTACATCGTAATGATTTCCCATAAAGTCGGACTGCTAGCTTATACAGTAAGTTAATGTACTGAACGTGTCAATACAAAACGTCCCTTTTACTACCATTCTTACAACCTCGAAGGAACGTACACGTTTCTTTCAATAACTATAATTGGATTTTAGGGTCACCGTGACTCGCAAAGGGGTGTGTTCCAAAGACAGCTGTTCAATGTCATACTTATATACTGTCCCTGTCTATCGTATTTGTTCTATGGCTGTCAACAATCTATTCTTAAGCAGTATGTACTGCCTACTCTCCAAGATATAGTTCTCTCTTGGTGCAACTCTTTTCATTATGGCATGCAGCTAGTAACTTATATCAATAGAATATATTTCAATCAATGCACGCAGCAAAATAATGAACCACATGGACCATACATTTTCTCAACCACTGCGGTCTGAATGCTTTAATGGGCAGCTGCTATGCTGAAATACATCTTTGAAAAACGTGTCAAAGAAGGAACAGTGTGACAGCCGACCATTCACCTTATCTAAGCTAGTCCAGTAAGACGGAGGGTGTTTTACTTCTTACTTCAAATCTTATTATTGGATTGACTGAATAAAGCTACTTTTTGTGGATACCACATAATCACACACGACCAATCATATGTAAGATCACACTTAAAGGAGAATGTTCATAGATTAAAACACTGTGGAGCTGTCTTGATATGTCTGCGACATGCTTCAGTCATAATACATCAAGAATGTATACCACGTGCGAAACCCAGCAGCCTGTTTTAGGGAGTTGTTCTATCTCACCTTGGATTTCCACTGGATGCGTAACGGCAGCGGAACTGTGCCGCAGACTCTTTCTGTCTCCATTCACTTCAATGTGTCAGCTTCCACTGACTATGGACCACCTGCGCACGGCGCTAAATATAGGCAGAGCTTCTATGTATTTGCCAGCCATCGCAAGATGGCGATACACAGTGGAACATCAATTTTGCTAAAATCTGCTTGTGTTGGGCAGGAAGTCATGCACAATCACAAAATAAGTTATCCGGTGTACTTTTAAAAATAAAATACCCCGTTTTTGAAACGTCCTAATAGGCGAGAACGGAAATGAAGTGAACTAGTCAAAGGTTTGCAGACGTAATGTCACCTTGTTGACAAAAACGGATGAAGACATGCTGATTCTGGAGGCCCAAAATCAAAGAATCATATTACAGGCATATTCTGGATAGCTTTATGGGGCCTGTGACAAATACCAGCTATAATAGGGCCAGGGAAGCAGGGGAGTGGTTAGTGGGAGTTGAATGAGAAGTATGTGTGTACGCATGCTAGGGATGATTACTGTTTGCTTGCTACAATCTGTAAGTCAAAATTGTCATCTTTTCCACAAGTCATATCAAGTCAGTGTCGTCACAGTGTCCGTATTGATGAACGACAAGGCTCGAGACGTTCCGCGGTGTTGACGTTCAGCAGCTGTTATGTATCTCGAATGACAGACTGAGTTTGCTTCTGCACCTCTGGTAGGACAGAATAAACTGTTTGTGGTTCGCTTTACTCCAACTCGCCTTCTGTGCGGACTTGCGAGATCTTGTAAAAGTCTGCGTTATTTCGCTGCACGGCGGAGGCGAAACAGTGAATTGGTGGACAGCAGATGGTCGAGACGTTCTATGGTGGCAAGGTTTGCCGTTACGCATCCATTGGCAAAACGGGGTCGGCAAAAGAGACACTGATCCACCACCTCTATTACCGGATGTAATGGAGCACAACTTTGTTCATGTAGTCTGCGCAACCATCTTTATTCTTGAAAGAATATTTCCTCATACTGTATATGTAATTTAAAATCATGTTCATACTACTACTTGGTGTCAAAAGTGGGATTCAAGATGATCTTGTAATGTCTCTACATGGTAAAAACTTTATTATGGCAAATTTCCATTTACTTTAAAATGTAAAGTTTATATGATCTCATATATATATATATATATATATAGGATTATCATTAGTGGATAATAATAATCATAATACAATTTTATTAAGATTATTATTATTATTATTAGTGCATCATTAGTGCATACATTTACACAGTGTGGGTGGGACTGGGAGCAAAGTGGGTGAAGTGTGTTGCCCAAGGACACAAGGGCAATGACTAGGATGGCGGAAGCTGGATATGAGCAAAGAAATCTCAAGTTTATTGCCGGCTGTGCCGCGGCACACTAGTGTACCGTGTGATATTGTCTGGTGTGCCGTGGGAGATTATGTAATTTCACCTAATTGGGTTATGCAAACCAGTAATTATAATCCGCATAAGTGCCGTTGTTGAGTGTCTGTACTGTAGAGCTTGGCATATCAGTAGGTGGCAGCAGGAAGCTAATAGCTTTGTAGATGTCGGGAACATGGTTTATCACAGTGACGTGCGGTGAGGTTCATGGCTGGTGAGGCACTGACTTCATCACAGTCAGATTTACAAACATATGAACCCTAAAGAGTATCTTATTCACCATTTGATTCGCAGCAGTTAACGGGTTATGTTTAAAAGCTCATACCAGCATTCTTCCATGCTTGGCACTCAGCATCAAGGGTTGGAATTGGGGCTTAAATCACCAAAAATTATTCCCGGGCGCGGCGCCGCTGCTGCCCACTGCTCCCCTCACCTCCCAGGGGGTGATCAAGGGGATGGGTCAAATGCAGAGGACAAATTTCATTACACCTAGTGTGTGTGACAATCATTGGTACTTTAACTTAACTTTAACTTTACACATACAAACTGTAGCACACAAAAAAGCACATTCAATAAAAAAAACGTTATTATGGTCTTACCTTTACTTATAAAACAAGTCCATGCGCCGCTGTTGTGCTGGGTTGCGCCCGCGCCAGGGGGCACACCCCACGGTGTTGTGTCGGCTGGGGCCCGCACTTGAACTTTCCGCGTGCAGAATTTAATCTATTTGGGGAAGTTGTTTGGTGGTTAGAGTGTTCGCCCTGAGATCGGTAGGTTGGAGTTCAAATCCCAGCCGAGTCATACCAAAGACTATAAAAATGGGACCCGTTTCCTCCCTGCTTGGCACTCTGCATCAAGGGTTGGAGTTGGGGGTTAAATCACCAAAATGATTCCCGGGCGCGGCGCCGCTGCTGCCCACTGCTCCCCAAGGGGATGGGTCAAATGCAGAGGACAAATTTCACCACATCTAGTGTGTGTGTGACAATCATTGGTACTTTAATCTTTTAATCTTTAATGGGGGCCGGGGGGTGCGGGAGCGGTGGTGTTCGTGTTGGAGGAGTTGTGAATGACTGAAATATGAAATCCGTGCTGCAGTCTGCAGGTGTACCTAATGTTGTGGCCCAGCGGTCGTTCGCGGCTCCTCCGACGCGGTCATTATTGTTTTTGCGCTTTTTGGCTTCTTATTGAATGACTTTTTTGAGTGGATTCGGTCTTGCACGTGGGGGGTTTGGGTGTGGGCTTTGGTTGGTGTGGCGCTCCCGTCGGGGGGTGCATTCTACGGCGGGGGTGCATTCTCTACCACCAGGAGGCGGGATTACTGCGAGCCTCAGCCAGTGCATCTTCGCAGCAGTTTTATGATTGCTCAGCACAAGAAATACTTACACACATACAGTTGTTGACAAAATACACTGTACATTATATACCTCAGCTAACTAAACTATGGAAATGTATAATATAGTTCATATAGCAATACGGTCTCACTGCACAGCAGCTGGCTATGCAAAACGAAGCTAAAACTGAACTGGCTGTAAAGTAAACAAAGACAGAATGCTGGACGACAGCAAAGACTTACAGCGTGTGGAGCAGCAGGCGTCCACACAGTACATCCGTACATGACATGACAATCAACAACAAAATAGGAGCGCAAGACACTACACATAGGAAAACACCAAAAAACAGCGTGATGTGACAGGTCGTGACAGTACACCTACTTTGAGACAAGAGCTATAGTGATCCATGGTTGGTTATGGTTTAAATTCATATCCAACAATTGCGAGAACTACTTTTTACTGTCAATATCAGCTGCTGGGTTTCATTTTTTAATGTTTTCTGTTGGTGGTGTGGTGTGCCTTGAGATTTTTTCAATGAAAAAAATGTTTCTTGGCTCAGAAAAAGTTGAAAAACACTGATCTAAGCTACGCCACCCCAATAAAAAATGTTTTTATCTTAACTTTTATGCTGTCATATGTTATAGCCGACTGATCTGAATATTAAAAAAAAGATCAAAATCTTCACAAAAGAACACACAATGTGTTGTCCTTTTTTTTTTTTCTTTGAACATAAACATAATCAGAATTATTGCATGCGTTGGGTTGAATCCAGCTTTTTAAAACCCTAATGTTAACACTTTAGTTAGATTGGGTTGGACTGTTTAATGATCACATAAAAAACACATGTACAGATCACAAACATCCATGGGGTGTCCTCACTTCTTTTTGTCCGCAGTCGTTAACCCTAATTCTGCTCTAGAGACCACTTGTGAAGTGAATTATATTTATATAGCGCTTTTCTCTAGTGACTCAAACCGCTTTTACATAGTGAAACCAAATATCTAAGTTACATTTAAACCAGTGTGGGTAGCACTGGGAGCATGTGGGTAAAGTGTTTTGCCCAAGGACACAACGGGAGTGACTAGGATGGAGGAAGCGGAGATCGAACCTGGAACCCTCAAGTTGCTGGCACGTCCACTCTACCAACCGAACTATACAGTACTGTATCCACTGACTCTCACCTTCGACTCCCGCAATAGCCTAACTCCCCATTACCTCAAGCACCTACAGCAACATTCCTCCTGTACGTGGCACTATCAACCTCCCTAAACTGGCTTTCTGAACCTCATCACGCAAACCTAGTCTTGCACCATGGGGGCACAGAGCCTTTGCCACTGCCCCAACCTTCTGGAACTCCAAATCACTCACTCCACTTCTTTGAAACTCAACTCCAAGCTTGTAATACAGCTATCCCACTGCTCTTTGCTATCACCACTTATGTGTCTTGTAATATATATAAAGTACGTTCATATGTCATAATCCATTGCATATAATATTACAAAGACAGGGCAGATGAATGTATTTAATTAAAATGAAGGCCGATGAACTATATTAGTTACATAACTCATACTCGCGTGTCTCTACATAGTGAATATATAAGTGGACAGTGATACTCGTGGATTTTTAATTGGGGCGAATGACGTTTGTTTAATGTCTGAAAAGAGATTTTAAAACGCTGTTGCAAAGCCTGTTACATAATAAAACAATGCTGTATAACTCTCTCGAATGACAAATTACGTTTTTTACTCGCGTCTGTGTGTCTGACGCGATAATTTGCAATATTATGAAAGGCAGAGCTGCCGAGGGTAGACAAGCAGCCAGGAAACAAACATGCATCAGGAACACACAATTAGACTGCCTTCTGTCAGGAAAATAATTCCCATTAGTTAGGGATCATTTGCATAACAAATGGACAAGCGGGAGGCTCAGAGCACATGTTATGTTATTCTCTGCAGCTCAGTGACAATTGCAGTGTCCAAGCTTTATGGGATTCTACTACATCAAAGGTGAAAGGTTAAAGGGGTCACATCATAATTGTATTTCTATTTTTAAAACACTTTATTTTGGTCTACATAACATGTAATCATGGTTATTTGGTCAACATTTTGCACAGATTTTGTTGTCAAGACATATTTAAATAGTTTTAGGCTGCTTCTAAAAATGGTTAATTTTAGCCCTCCTATACACGCCTCCTGATGCAGACTAGACTTTTGTCCCCGCCCCGCAGCTACATTAGTAGTTGTTTTTGTTTTGCTAAAACCGTATGGAATATGGACGCCGGGGATCGCCACCAGCCATTTAATTTTAACTTAAAGGCCTACTGAAACCCACTACTACTGACCACGCAGTCTGATAGTTTATACATCAATGATGAAATCTTAACATTGCAACACATGCCAATACGGCCGGGTTAACTTATAAAGTGCAATTTTAAATTTCCCGCTAAACTTCCGGTTGAAAACGTCTATGTATGATGATGTATGCGCGTGACGTCAATAGTTAAACGGAAGTATTGGTACACCATTGAATCCAATACAAAAAAGCTCTGTTTCCATCTCAAAATTCCACAGTATTCTGGACATCTGTGTTGGTGAATCTTTTGCAATTTGTTTAATGAACAATGAAGACTGCAAAGAAGAAAGTTGTAGGTGGGATCGGTGTATTAGCGGCTGGCTGTAGCAACACAACCAGGAGGACTTTGACTTGGATAGCAGACGCACTATATGATGCTAGCCGCCGACCGCACGGATGATCGGGTGAAGTCCTTCGTCCTTCCATCGATCGGTGGAACGCAGGTGAGCACGGGTGTTGTTGAGCAGATGACGGCTGGCTGGCGTAGTTGGAGCGCTAATGTTTTTATCATAGCTCTGTGAGGTCCCGTTGCTAAGTTAGCTTCAATGGCGTTGTTAGCAACATTATTGTTAAGCTTCGCCAGCCTGGAAAGCATTAACCGTGTATTTACATGTCCATGGTTTAATAGTATTGTTGATTTTCTGTCTATTCTTCCAGTCAGGGGTTTATTTCTTTTGTTTCTAAATGCAGTTAAGCACGATGCTATCATGTTAGCTCCGTTGCTAAAGTGCTTCGCCGATGTATTGTAGTGGAGATAAAAGTCACTGTGAATGTCCATTTCGCGTTCTTGACTCTCATTTTCAAGAGAATATAGTATCCGAGGTGGTTTAAAATACAAATCCGTGATCCACAATAGAAAAAGGAGAAAGTGTGGAATCCAATGAACCCTTGCACCTAAGTTACGGTCAGAGCGAAAAAAGATACGTCCTGCACTGCACGCTAGTCCTTCACGCTAACGTTCCTCATCCACGAATCTTTCATCCTCGCTCAAATTAATGGGGTAATCGTCGCTTTCTCGGTCCGAATTGCTCGCGCTGCATTGTAAACAATGGGAAAATGTGAGCAGCCCTTCCTCCTGTGACGTCACGCTACTTCCGGTAGGGGCAAGGCTTTTTTCTTATCAGAGACCAAAAGTTGTGAGCTTTATCGTCGTTGTTCTATACTAAATCCTTTCAGCAAAAATATGGCAATATCGCGAAATAATCAAGTATGACACATAGAATGGATCTGCTATTCCCGTTTAAATAAAAACATTTCATTTCAGTAGGCCTTTAACTTTCACCACAACACAACATCCCAGATGACACCAGCGGCTCACTGTGGTTTGTCCGCTCTAGGAGGGAGGGGACAACATGGAGAAATTTCTGTTTTTTAATTGATTGAAACTTGTATTAGTAGATTGCACAGTACAGTACATATTCCATACAATTGACCACTAAATGGTAACACCCGAATACGTTTTTCAACTTGTTTAAGTCGGGGTCCACGTTAATAAATTCATGGTACAAATATATACTATCAGCATAATACAGTCATCATACACGTTAATCATCAGAGTACATACATTGAATTACTTACAATCCGGTGGATGGGATGTGGAGGGGGTTGGGGGAGGCGTAGGTTAGGTTGCTATCAACATATTTCAGTCATCATACAAGTTTATCATCTGAGAAATGGACATTGTAACAGTGTAGGTCTCACTTGGTAGAATATTTACAGCGAGCAGTGAACATAGTGAGCTCAGAAAGCATAAGAACAAGTATGTACATTTTAAATATTTACAGCCCGGGGAGGTGGGATGTGGTGAGGGCAGGGGGTTAGGCCAGGGTTGTAGCTGCCTAGAGGTGCTCTTTTAAGTGCGGTTTTGGATAGAGATGCACTTTCTTTTACCCCTGTTGGGAGTGCATTCCATATTGATGTGGCATAGAAGGAGAATGAGTTAAGACCTTTGTTAGATCGGAATCTGGGTTTCACGTGGTTTGTGGCGCTCTCCCTGGTAAGATACGCTGGCTAAGGCTAAACTTCTACACAGTCGTTTTCTCTCCAATGCTAAAACCTGGACGTAACTATGTGTATATAAAATGCTTTTCTATTATATATCATGTTAATACTTTCACTGCTGCTGCTTCAAAGCCTTGTAAACAGTAGAGGTTAAAGCCGGCTATACAGTAAGCCATGCTAAGAGCTACATCACAAATGTAATAACGGATTATATTACTAACTAGTCCATTCATACTCAGTGGCCTAGTGGTTAGAGTGTCCGCCCTGAGATTGGTAGGTTGTGAGTTCAAACCCCGGCCGAGTCATACCAAAGACTATAAAAAAATGGGACCCATTACCTCCCTGCTTGGCACTCAGCATCAAGGGTTGGAATTGGGGGTTAAATCACCAAAATGATTCCCGGGCGCGGCACCACTGCTGCCCACTTCTCCCCTCACCTCCCAGGGGGTGAACAAGGGGATGGGTCAAATGCAGAGGACAAATTTCACCACACCTAGTGTGTGTGACAATCATTGGTACTTTAACTTTAATTGCCAAACACAAAAGGCATTGATCCAATTAAAAGTATTTTTTATGAACATTATTCTTTATTTCCCAGAGGACGGTGATGCTATTGTCTTACAGTAGAAGGCTAAGGTAGCTACATAACAACTCAAGGTACCATTGCTAACGTATGAGTTACACATTTCTAACCTACTGTTATTAATTACTGTTTCATTGTCTCCTCCATTTCCATAGACTACAGGTGTCCAAACTATGGCCCGTGAGACACTGAGTTTAAAAAGGAATATGCACTGCAAGATCAATCAATCAATCAATCAATCAATGTTTATTTATATAGCCCTAAATAAGATAATTCCAAATTATGGTTAACCTATATAAATTAAGGAAATGACATTGAATTATGCTTTAAAATTAAAACAGCACAGCATATTTATACGACCCATTCCAAACTATCTTCCCTACTCATGGCGCAATTAAAAAAATGCAACCAATGCAAAAACTCAACACACATGGTCACACATAACACAGCCCGCTCATTAAGATGTGTGGATATTGAAAATAAACATCCAAGCATCATAAAAAAATCTAAATTAAACCCATTTAAATGCATAACAATGCATGATGGGAAACATGCAAAACACTGTCTCCACACTTGTCCATGTGTGGCACATTTTAGCTGCTTGATATTTCTGATTGATTACAAAAGGTTATGAATGTCGTCACAAAAATAAGCAGAATGAGCTTTCACATACTATTAATATCCAATTACAGTAATCATATATCCATTATATAATTAGAATATGAACACATATATGTGCAGCATAGGCTAATATATATTATATTAGAATATGAACACATATACAGTATATGTGCAGCACAGGCTAATATATATTATTACTTTACATGGAGTCGGCTTTCGGCCCCCGTTTCTTTTTTTAGCCCAATGTGGCCCCCAGGTCAAAACGTTTTTGACACCCCTGCCATAGACAGTGGTCACCAACTCCACCATAGAAATTAATTTTTCGAAAAATCAATTTTTATATTGCCGTAAGACGGTGGGGCTATTGTCTTACATTAGAAGGCTAGGGTAGTTCCACAACAAACATTGCTAATGTATCATTTACACAATTCTAACCTTCTATTACTTCTTACCATCTCATTATCTCCTCCATTGCCATATATATCAGTCACCAAGCCCGCCATTCAAAATCGTTTGTTGGAAAATCCATCTTTTTGTGAAAGTTTGTGGGTGAAGCAGGACTCTTCTTTGCACACGCTCGGAGTGACTTCTTCACAATTGAAGGCACATTGTCACGAATCATAAAAGTTAAAAGTAATGCACTTTTTACTTCAGATGAGGCTGAAAGTTAGTGTAGTGACTTTTGCTGGTTAAAGCATGCAAACAACAGAGCATTTTCCCTCATTAGGTTTCATCGTGGAAATGATGTTAAATTTAAATAGGCTGACCAGCGCAAGGAAGTTAGTATACATTTTTACCATATATGAATAATCCGCTGACGTAACACTTGAACAAAACGTCACACAATTCCAAACAAAGCGTTTGGAGGAAGTTTGAAGGAGGACAAGATTATTTTATAAATATTTCTGCATTGCCTCCACGATTTGATTTGAAATGTCCGGTACTTATGCAGATCCCAAATACACATAAGCAGGTACAAATACGTAAGAAAAGTTTGTTTTGAACGATACATTTGGAATCTAAAACTAATTGAACACATGTGTTTTCAACAAGGAACAAGGTGATCAAAGAAAACATATTTACGTGGTACCGTGCTGCCACTGTATGTCTTTTCAAAACTGCCAGGGAAAACATCTTCCTCTGAACTCGAGGTGGTGACCTTCCACCAGAGTGGGTGTTACCGCTAAAGGACAGACAGCTTTACAACCTCTACTGGGAATTAAAGGGCATGCAGGAAAATGGGGTTACGCCGAGTAATGCAGTGCATGTACGGTCACAGCAGGAGCTTGGTTTATTAAGATTGTCAATGGTAAGTTGAAGTTGTAGGAGTGGACTTGTCATTAAATGTGTTGTTGTTTCCAATAGGGCGTAAGCACACCAGGTCATATGTGTAAACCAGTGGTTCTTAACCTGGGGTTCGGCGAGTCGGCCTCAGGGGTTCGGCGGAGCCTCCGCCGCGGAAATCAGGACACACCCGACTCATAGTGTGAATAAAAACTTCTCCCTATCTGCGTATTATGGATACCCCCAAACAATGCTCCCTCTAATTTTCCATATGTGTGGACCTACTCAGTGGCCTAGTGGTTAGAGTGTCCGCTCTGAGATCAGTAGGTTGTGAGTTCAAACCCCGGCCGAATCATACCAAAGACTATACAAATGGGACCCATTACCTCCCTGCTTGGCACTCAGCATCAAGGGTTGGAATTGGGGGTTAAATCACCAAAAATGATTCCCGGGCGCGGCATCCGCTGCTGCTCACTAGGCAAGGCAAGGCAAGGCAACTTTATTTGTATAGCGCTTTTCATACACAAGGCAGACTCAAAGTGCTTCACAGACAACAAAGTGAAATGAAAGAAAATAAAAGCAAAATTAAAATGCAGACAATAAAAATAAAAACAGTGCAGACGTTAAAAGTTAAAAGATTAAAAGATTTAGCTGAAAGCTAAGGTGAACATAAAAGTCTTCAGTCTAGTTTTAAAAGTAGTGAGAGTTGGGGAGAGTCTGACATCTTCAGGAAGTTTATTCCAGCTATGTGTTGCATAGTGACTGAATGATGATCTCCCTTGATTTGAGTTTACTCTTGGAACCGCTAACAGATTGGTCTCAGAAGATCTTAGTGATCTAGAGGGCGTATATAGTGGGAGCATATCAGTGATATACTTGGGCCCTAGACCATGTAGTGATTTATATGTGAGCAGGAGGATTTTGAAATCTATTCTCTGATGTACAGGGAGCCAATGTAAGGATTTAAGAATTGGTGTAATGTGCTCACATTTTTTGGTCTTTGTTAGAACTCTAGCAGCAGCGTTCTGAACAAGCTGTAGCTGCCTGACAGTTTTTTTGGGAAGACCTGCAAGGAGACCATTACAATAGTCTAGCCTACTGGTAATAAAGGCATGTACAAGTTTTTCTAAGTCTTGAGCTGACATGAGCCCTCTAAGTCTTTTTACATTTTTGAGGTGATAGTAGGCCGATTTTGTTACTGATTTGATGTGACTGTCGAAATGTAAATCAGAATCTAAAATAACCCCAAGATTTCTGGCTTTATTTGAGGTTTTCAGGGACAGTGATTGAAGGTGTTGGATGACTTTAAACCTTTCTTTTTTAGCACCAAAAACAATTATCTCAGTTTTATCTTCATTTAGTTGTAGGAAATTTTGGCACATCCAGTGTTTGACTTGCTCAATGCACTGGCACAGAAGATCTATGGGGCGATAGTCATTTGGTGATAGCGCTACATAGATTTGGGTGTCATCGGCATAGCAATGATGGTCAATGTTATTATTTTGCATGATTTGTCCTAGTGGGAGCATATAGATGTTAAATAAAGTCGGCCCCACTACTCCCCTCATCTCCCAGGGGGTGATCAAGGGGATGGGTCAAATGCATAGGACAAATTTCACCACACCTAGTGTGTGACAATCATTTGTACTTTAACTTAGATGTGCACACTGTGACCACACCAGCAGCAAACCTGTCCTAAACCTGACTAAATACCAAGTTAAATGTTTTATTACTATAATCAAATGACAGCAGTAATTTCCATGGGATTATTTTCTAAAATAAGTGTTTTGGCCCACTTACAATGACAGTAACACAACATATTGTTTTTCATGAGCTTCACCTTTCCAGTCATGCTTCCAGTCATGTTCATCTCCTCCGCTTTGGCTCCACTTACGCTCCTCATTCCCGTAGCTCTGTCTCGACCCTGTCGTGTAGTGTTTGCTTGTTCCTCTCCACACCTTTTGTATGTCTTTAGTTGTTATTCTATCTTCTCTGTGTTGGGGTCCTACTACGGCAAAGGCTGACTGTGACATTAACAGGTACAGTCATGATAACATGTAATAATTACAATATTTTGCTCATTTTAAGCATTACCAGAACTTCTTTCCTGGGCACATTGATTTCACAGGTAAGGATAGCGTTTGATGCTTTGCGCTAACGTTTCAAAAAAGAACATAAAACAGTGACTGTCCGCGCTCACTGGGATGCCGACTGATGGGATGGTGTATCTTTCTTGAGCTGCTTAATTCAGAATAATCCTCACTCCTCAGACACAACGCTTAACTGAAAAAAAAAAGATGACAAAACATAAAATAAAAAGATAAGATTTTCGGAAAACAAATACTAAAAACTCATGAAATGATTTGTTCGTGCAGATAGTTAATTTGACTTGAATAGAAATCCTACATTAGATTTGTATATTTATAAATTAGCAGGATTTTTAAGTTAGAAACAGTTATTTTGTTCTGAAAACAAGCATTATTCTTGCAAGATGGCGGCGCATGGCTATGCTGCGGCTCGCTAATGCTCTTGGAAGTGTAGAGCGATTTGGCAAAAAACACCCGTCATTTCTGTCAATTTCATGGCTGGCTCAAAGCGTGAACACTCTGTGATCACATACGACCGAAAGACAATTCTGGATGTGGATGGATCGGGTCGTTATAGACTGAAAGATACATGTACGGTGGACCTCCTCGCTAGCATTGGAATACTTCGCGGGCTACATCGAGCGGCCTTTGTAGCAGCGGAGTCAAGTGCTAGCGGTGACCGCCAATGGAGACGACATAAGCGGTGCGAGCGGAAGCAGAAGCGGGGATGCCGAGTGGGGCTAACAACAAAGAGAAAAGCTAACCAAAGAAGCGTGGAGTCTCCGGGTAAGAAGCCATTTAAACTAGAACTAGCCGGCGTCAGGCTGGATAATCCCTGCACACATAGCAATTATCTTAGAATAAAACACAATTCACATAATGTTTTTTCTTTTGTGACCGTGTCAGAGGCAGACATACATTGTACTGAGGTAGCTAACTATGATGCGTTCAGTTTATCGCAACATCAAGCAAACAATCTGAATATCCCCGTCGTATCAATTCCTAGATATGGTCGAAACTATTTAAAGTGCACTACGCATAATAAACGCAACATTATTGATATTGCTACTTCGGATAATTTCAACAAACAATCCTCAAAACAGCCCACTACCTATAATATGGGCTTTTTAAACATAAGATCATTATCTTCCAAAACGTTATTAGTTAATGAAGTCATTAGAGACAACAAACTTGACGTCGTTGGTCTCGCCGAGACCTGGCTCAAACCAGACGATTTTTTGCGCTAAATGAGGCATCTCCTCCTAACTATACCAATGCACATGTTGCCCGACCTCTTAAAAGGGGAGGGGGTTTCGCACTAATATACAATGAAAACTATAATCTTACACCTAACCTAAATAATAAATATAACTCGTTTGAGGTGCTCACTCTGAGGTTTGTCACACCGCTGCCTCTCCACCTGGCTGTTATCTACCGCCCCCCTGGGCCCTATTCGGACTTCATCAGTGAATTCTCAGAGTTTGTTGCTGATCTAGTGACGCACGCCGATATTATGATTATAATCATAATGGGGGACTTTAATATCCATATGAATACCCCATCGGACCCTCCATGCGTGGCGCTCCAGACTCTAATTGATAGCTGTGGTCTTACACAAATAATAAATGAACCCATGCATCGCAACGGTAATACGATAGATCTAGTGCTTGTCAGGGGTGTCACCACCTCTAAAGTTACGATACTCCCGTACACTAAAGTAATGTCCGATCATTACCTTATAAAATTCGAAGTTCTGACTCATTGTCAACAAACTAATAATAATAATAATTACTATAGCAGCCGCAACATTAATGCTGCCACAACGACGACTCTTACTGACCTACTGCCTTCGGTAATGGCACCATTCCCAAATTATGTGGGCTCTATTGATAACCTCACTAACAACTTTAATGACGCCCTGCGCGACACCATTGATAGTGTAGCACCGCTAAAGCTAAAAAAGGGCCCCTAAAAGGCGTACCCCATGGTTTACAGAAGAAACTAAAGCCCAGAAATTATCATGTAGAAAGCTGGAACGCAAATGGCGTGCGACTAAACTTGAGGTTTTCCATCAAGCATGGTGTGATAGTTTAATAACTTATAAACGCATGCTTACCTCAGCTAAAGCTAAATATTACTCAAATCTCATCCACCTCAACAAAAATGATCCTAAATTTCTGTTTAGTACAGTAGCATCGCTAACCCAACAAGGGACTCCTCCCAGTAGCTCCACCCACTCAGCAGATGACTTTATGAATTTCTTTAATAAGAAAATTGAAGTAATTAGAAAAGAGATTAAAGACAATGCATCTCAGCTACAACTGGGTTCTATTAACACAAATACGACTGTATATACGACGGATACCGCCCTCCAAAATAGTTTCTCTCTCTTTGATGAAATAACATTGGAGGAATTGTCAAAATGTGTAAATGGGACAAAACAAACAACATGTTTACTTGACCCAATTCCTGGGAAACTTATCAAGGAGCTTTTTGTATTATTAGGTCCATCAGTGTTAAATATTATAAACTTATCACTTTCCTCTGGCACTGTTCCCCTAGCATTCAAAAAAGCGGTTATTCATCCTCTACTCAAAAGACCTAACCTCGATCCTGATCTCCTGGTAAACTACCGGCCGGTGTCCCACCTTCCGTTTATCTCGAAAATCCTCGAAAAAATTGTAGCACAGCAGCTAAATGAACACTTAGCGTCTAACAATCTCTGTGAACCTTTTCAGTCCGGTTTCAGGGCAGATCACTCTACGGAGACAGCCCTCGCAAAAATGACTAATGATCTATTGCTAACGATGGATTCTGATGCTTCATCTATGTTGCTGCTTCTTGATCTTAGCACCGCTTTCGATACTGTTGATCATAATATTTTATTAGAGCGTATCAAAACGCGTATTGGGATGACAGACTTAGCCTTGTCTTGGTTTAACTCTTATCTTACTGACAGGATGCAGTGTGTCTCCCATAACAATGTGACCTCGGACTATGTTAAGGTAACGTGCGGAGTTCCCCAGGGTTCGGTTCTTGGCCCTGCACTCTTTAGTATTTACATGCTGCCGCTAGGTGACATCATACGCAAATACGGTGTTAGCTTTCACTGTTATGCTGATGACACCCAACTCTACATGCCCCTAAAGCTGACCAACACGCCGGATTGTAGTCAGCTGGAGGCGTGTCTTAATGAAATTAAACAATGGATGTCCGCTAACTTTTTACAACTCAACGCTAAGAAAACGGAAATGCTGATTATCGGTCCTGCTCAACACCGACATCTATTTAAAAATACCACCTTAACATTTGACAACCAAACAATTAAACAAGGCGACTCGGTAAATAATCTGGGTATTATCTTCGACCCAACTCTCTCGTTTGAGTCACACATTAAGAGTGTTACTAAAACGGCCTTCTTTCATCTCCGTAATATCGCTAAAATTCGTTCCATTTTGTCCACAAGCGAGAGAGGCACTGAAATTCGGGAGGGTTGGCAAGTATGAGATATTCTCACTTCTTTTCTTTTATCGAGCACAAAGAAAATAACATTTTAGTTAAATGTAAGTTGTGTCTTGGATCAAAGATCCCGTCTACTGCCCAAAACATCAATTCAAATCTGCCTGGTTAGGCTTTGTGTATGTCACGTGTGCCTTCCTTAGGTGAAGCCAGGTTTACAGCTATGTTGTTATTATGCTGTTTGTTACTTATGTATGTATGTTATGTTGCAGCTAGGAGTTTGCATGTTCTCCCCGTGACTGAGTGGGTTCCCTTCGGGTACTCCGGCTTCCTCCCACCTCCAAAGACATGCACCTCGGGATAAGTTGATTGGCAACACTAAATTGGCCCTAGTGTGTGAATGTGAGTGTAAATGTTGTCTGTCTATCTGTGTTGGCCCTGTGATGAAGTGGCGACTTGTCCAGGGTGTACCCCGCCTTCCGCCCGATTGTAGCTAAAATAGGCTCCAGCACCCCCACGACACCGAACGGGACAAGCGGTAGAAAATGGATGGATGTTGCAGCTATTTAAAATAGTTTTGTCAATTTGTTCTGGCCTGAAATAAATTGGGCCTTTAAAACATATCTTTGTCTTTGTGTGTTGTATGTAGACCACATTGCTTAGCAGAGTTCAGTGATGCAAATGCATGTCAAGTTGATCAACAGATTGTATTATTCTCCAGTGCAATAACAATACTGAAATGAAGGCTAAAAGGGCATTAATGGGAGCCTTAAAAAAAAAAAAAAAGAAGTAACTAAATAAGTTACTTTTCAAAGTAACGCATTACTTTTTGGTGTAAGTAACTGAGTTAGTAACTGAGTTACTTTTGAAATAAAGTAACTAGTAACTGTAACTAGTTACTGGTTTTCAGTAACTAACCCAACACTGCTTACGATTAAGCAGTGCTAAAATAAATAACTAACTAAATTAATAATAATATATGCATCCATCCATTTCCTACCACTTGTCCCTTTCGGAGTCTCAGGGGGTCGCTGGAGCCTGTCTCAGCTGCATTTGGGCGGAAGGCGGGGTACACCCCGGACAAGTCGTATTTTTCTTAAATAACCAATCAATACAATAAAGGTGCAAATTAATAGCTTTACCACTTAAGTCATAATGTTTCCGCCAAAGAAACTTCTGGATGACTTTGGCTCCAGACCTCTTCTGTTGGTTTTTATATTGTAATTACTGCCAAAAATGGTGGAAAAGTGTATTACAACTGAGTACCATTGCACCAACACGGCCCTCTCGGGGGCGCTCGCTTGGCTATATCATTTAGTAACACTGGTCTACATCAGTGGGGTTTTTTTGTGTCGTGAGATACAGTCTGGTGTGCCGTGGGAGATTATGTCATTTCACCTAATTGGGTTAAAAGTTGGTACATTTTTAGTCTACTTTATACCTTTCTTTTCGCCCACTTTTTGTGCTCTTGTGTGCACGATCCTTTCCATCCTTACCATTTATATCCTTTGTAACTGAGCTACTGTGTCGAAAAGTTTCCCTTGTGGATCATTAAAGTTTGTCTAAGTCTAAATCTAAAAATCTTTTTTGCAAACCAGTAATTATAATCCTTAAATAGTGTGCCGTTGATGAGTGTCTGCTCTGTCTGGAGCTCGGCAGAGTAACCATGTTATACTCTTCCATATCAGTAGCAGCAGGTAGCTAATTGCTTTGTAGATGTCGGGAACATGGTTTGTCGTGATCACAATATGCAACCGACAGTGAGAGGCAGCGTGCAGGTAAAAAGGTATCTAATGCTTAAACCAAAAATAAACAAAAGGTGAGTGCCCCTAAGAAAAGGCATTGAAGCTTAGGGAAGGCTATGCAGAACAAAACTAAAACTGAACTGGCTACAAAGTCAACAAAAACAGAATGCTGGATGACAGCAAAGACTTACAGCGTGTGGAGCAGAGACGGTATCCACAAAGTACATCCGTACATGACATGACAATCAACAATGTCCACACAAGGAAGGATAGCATCCGCACAACTTAAATAGTCTTGATTGCTAAAACAAAGCAGGTGCGGGGAATAGCACTCAAAGAAGACATGAAACTGCTACAGGAAAATACCAACAAAACAGGAAAAGCCACCAAAATAGGAGCGCAAGACAAGAACTAAAACACAACACACAGGAAAACACCAAAAGCTCAAAATAAGTCACGGAGTGATGTGACAGGTTGTGACAGTACACCTACTTTGAGTCAAGAGCTCTATTGATGCATGGTTGGTTATGACTTGAATTCATATCCAACAATTGCGAGAACGACTTTTCACTGTCAATATCGGCTGCTGAGTTTCATTTTATTATGTATTCTGCTGGTGGTGTGCCTCTGGACTTTTTTATTGAAAAAAATGTGCTTTGGCTCAAAAAAGATTAAAAAAACACTGGTCTACATAACATGTAATGCTTTGGTCCAAATTTTGCATAGATTTTGTTTTACAGACCATCTTCAAGCCGCTTTTTGACTGTCTCTTCACAATGCGCCGTCTTCTGGGTGGTCTTATTTACGTGTCAAAGCCCTCCTCCATGCCAAACCCCCTTTGACTACGTCTCCGCTGATGTAACTAAGGCAAAATACGTCACTAGTGTCTCAAATTCCAAACGTCTCGTTTGGAAAGAGGCAAATGTTTTTTACTGATATCTCTGCCATGCCTCCATAGTTTGGATTTAAATTTTCGGGAGTTATGGGGATACCAAACAAAAAAGATGCTAATAGGTAGGAAAAGTTAGTTTAGCACACTATGACCCCTTTAAGATACACTATGTGCTCATGGGTTGAGGTACCAGTGTATTGTTGCTCCTTTCACATGTTAATTCATTGGTGGTTTTAACACATGGCTTGCAACATTGTAAAACAAGTGTTACATCGGTGAGTGGGCAGTTGCATGTAAGAAATATACAGTGTAGTGGACTTAACGATGAGGGATAAACCATTGCTAGCTGTGACAAGATAGGGTGAGTGGAGCTTGCCTTGGCAGGAATGTAGGACATCCCCAAAATGCACATCAATGTAAACATCAATGTATGCTCCTTGTCGCTGGTAATGTAAGCCCATTTAACAAAAAATTGAGAGACAAGAATGATTACACACTAATTCCTACAACTATAGATAGGAAAAATCACACTCTACTATACTCTGTTCCTTCCATGTCAGCCGTCTGATTATTATCCTGGAGACCTTTCACCAGCTTCTGCCAGTCAAGTATTATGTTGTTCAGTTTTCAAAGTTAGTCTGTTGCTTCCGGTGAAAAATAGTCTGGTTACATTTGTGTGAGAGACAGCCTGAAGTGACACATCAAAATACATTTAAATGTCAGGTGACAGGCCAGGTTCTGATTGAAAAGAAATGAGTGTGAATGTTGTATTTTTTTCTGCAGGCATCTGGACGTCTCATGTCTGACAGGTTGGAAAGGCCTCATTAATTTTAGCAAATAAATCTTTGTCAGATTCCTTTAGATTATTTCTCAGGATTTCGGTCCCACCTCGTCTGAACCAAGATAGTTCTATCTTTTATATTTCCAGTCCATCCTTTCCTGGATGACTAATAATACCCTACAAATGTAATGGACCCCTCTAATGCTGAAAACATCCGCACATATTTTATAACTCCGGACCTCAAAATTATGTCTACAGGTACAATTTGCCCCCAAAATAGGCAGTATTATTTTTAGGCCTGTTTTATAACGAGTTTCAGCCTGTTGACGTCACCTACAAAAGACAGGAGGTAAATGTGTGTGTTTGGGTAGCTTCTTCATGCCTAATCACATTACTTTCATACAGAGTTTGAAAACATTATCAAACATGTCAGCCAGATGCATTGATGGAGGGTTAGCCTGCAGACATTACCAAATGATGGAAATATAAGAAAAGTATGAATCTCTCTGGTCAAATCGACTTGCTCTAAATTGAACCGACCCAGCTAGAGCGGTGTAATTTAAAGAGTTAATTTTAACAATTCTAACTTTGAAGAAGAAGGGGGTGGAGGGCATATCGAGTCTGGCGATGAAAAGGGGGCGTTCCAAGTACAGTTAGTTATTTACCAATTACTCAAATTGATATTGATTGATATAATGAAAAATGAATGCCAGATTAATTTTCAGGAGCATACAGGATAGGATACATAAAGAAATGTCGGTCATCTGGATGCTAGGAGTCCTTTAAAGCAGTGGTCCCCAACCTTTTTGTAGCTGCGGACCGGTCAACGCTTGAAAAGTCTGTGGTGTGGAAGTCCAGTAGGTAAGAGTTCTATAAGAGAACCCAAACAAGCGCAGAGGAAACTTACATGCAGAACTCTACACAGAAAGGCCTCCACAGAATTGAATTATTTGTATTATTACCGTTATCTCAACCATTGTTTTGAACACTTCATGTTGTAAAATCATTACAAGTTCTGCTCTCTCAAATTATTTATAGTGTAGGAAATCCATTTGGGTTTCTGTAAGTATATGTGGACTGTGGACCAAGACCACCTATCTGTACAAAGTGCTCTGAGATACATGTGCTTATGATTGCATTACATAAATACAATAAATGGAAGTCTCTTTACATCCCAGTTCCCACCGGCATCCAGCCCGTCTGATTCTGACTTTGTCATATAATGGAATTGCACCATCTTGTCATTTTGAATTGGACAACTTCATTTCTTTATAGTTCTACTGACTGCCTATGGTGGGTAATCTCGCAATTCAAAGTGCTCATTTTATCCACTTGACTGACGCTGGCCACCTCATAATGAAACTGCTGCAGAGATAGAGCTAATAACGGAGAACACTCCCAATCAACCGCACACCACTATCTTACAGGTTGACTTGGAGGGGAAATTCCTACCTCTCAATTTTATTTGACAATGTTGTAGAAATAATCAGTTCTGGACTCAACTAATACACACAAAATGGAAGGCAGCACCGGGCCTGTATGTTGGAAATAGCCTGAACTACATCGTTCATGGCTGAAACCAATCATTATTTTGTACTACTAATTCAGGGTCACAGGTGAGCTGGATCCTATCACAGCTTATCTTGGGCGACATGCAGATTTTACATAAATAAGTCAGCGCAGGAGTCAGTTTTTTGGTGAAAATGAGTGAGACATAGTCATCATTAAACAATAAATCATTAGATAATAGTTTCATAGTTAAGTTTATAACAAGAAAAATTATGATTTCATTCAAAACAATCCATTCATGTATTTTCTATTGCTTATCCTATTCTGACTTTGGCAAGACATGCGGTAAATCCTGGACAAGGTCGACACTCGCCAACAGTGTTGGTCATCGTACCTGAAAAAAGTAATTAGTTACAGTTACAACTTAAATCTCCCAAACAGTAATTGAGTTAGAAACTCAGTTACCTCATTGTAAGAGTAACTAGTTACTCAGCAAAGTAACTGAGACGTTATTTTTAATCAAATGCAGAGAGTCATTTCACCACACCTAGTGTGTGAGTGACTATCAGTGGTACTTTAACTTTAACTTTTGTTATTGTATTCGCTATTACGATAACATCGTTAACATCAAAGATGTTTATAATAACTGATTGAAGAATATACCTTTATATACAGTATTTTAGAACACTTGGCATTTATCTGAACTCAATAGATTGCAGTGAGCAATATGATTGGCATAGGAATAAAAATGTATTAAAAAAAAAAAATCCATAAAGTAACAACATTAAATATTGAAAGTACCAAAAATGTAAACTTAGTTAAAAAGACACAAAAGAGAATTTGGCCTACAAGTAGTGCAATTATCTGCACCTGTAAACCAAAATACAACCTGAAAGAACTTTAGATAAAACTCTAAACAAGTTTTGGGCAAGTAAAACAAGTACAACTTTTAAAAATGTTCCTGGATGACATTCTGACAGTAAATTGCATTTGTTTACAAATATTAGGCTGTTTTCTTAATCTAATTTTAACAGTGCACAAGGCCAGTTGGCAGGTATATAACAAGGGGGCAGTTACAAATGTGAAGGGGGAAACACTTTTTTTCTGTGCTCATACAGTAGTAACATTGTTGCCTTCTTCATTGAATTTGGTCGTTAGCTACAGCATGTGTCCAACTTCACCCCAGAGAAGTAAACTGCACTTTGTGAGGCCTCTACCTTCACTCCTCTACATCTTGGGTGTCTCACCTAAAGATTAAATTCCTGCTGGTATGGATCTTAAGGTCACTGAGGTAAGGAACCCCTTGACCACAACAAGGTGGAAATCCCTCAGGGGGAAACCAACATTTAAAAGTAAAATAAATTAAATAAAGTATCCTTCATCCACATTTTATCAACCATCACAACATGTAGCTTAACTTGATGGCTTAAATGAATTGGAAATAAATTGAATTTAACCTTAAATAGGACTTCACATACAATAGTAAGTATTTACAAAACTGAAAAGTACAGTAGTCTTATCAATAAGTAAGTAATTAGAATATTCGCTACTGACAAAAATAACACTGTTAGTAACGGCGTTATACTCTAACACCGTTGTTACCGACACTGGTCGCCAGTCAATCACAGAACTGAACAATTATAGTTATGATTTGTTTTAAAAGTTACATGAACAAATTTTACCGCTGAAAGTGCATAGGAGGGAGGCTATGCATTACTCAAAATAATACATAACGCAAAATAATGCATACATAAATACGTTTTTTTCATATAGGAAATATTTAAAAAATAGATATTCTATGTGGGAAAAAAACTAACATCATTAAAAAAGGACACCAAAATGCATCGATTGGATTTATTTTAATCAGCTTCTTAAGTCCTATAGCACAGTGGTCCCCAACCACCGGTCCATGGATCGATTGGTACCGGGCTGCACAAGAAATAAAAAAATAAAAAAAATTAAAACAATTTAAAAAAAACATATATATATATATATATATATATATTTTTTTTTTTGGGGGGGGATTAAATCAACATCAAAAACACAAGATACACTTACAATTAGTGCACCAACCCAAAAAACCTCCCTCCCCCATTTACACTCATTCACACTCATTCGCACAAAAGGGTTGTTTCTTTCTGTTATTAATATATCTGGTTCCTACATTATATATCAATATAGATCAATACAGTCTGCAGGGATACAGTCCGTAAGCACACATGATTGTATTTTTTTATGACAAAAAAAAAAACAAAAAAAACCTTCTCTCCCACTCCCCACCACACCCCCCCCACACCCCTCCGGTCCGTGGGACAAATTTTCAAGCGTTGACCGGTCCGCAGTTACAAAAAGGTTGGGGACCACTGCTATAGCAGATATAAAAGTATTAAAATGATTTAGATGAATAGACAATATGTCTAATAATTTTATTTCTGACCATCCTAAATGTTGACAAATACAAGATTTGTGTCTGTCCATCATCCTGCAACCTGTGTGGAACTGTCAGTTTACACGTCCTTCTGACACCCTCTAAATAAAACGCAAAAATGCGCTCACAAAACGGTGATGAGTGTTGATAAATCACATTTCGTTTGCTAAATAATTGTGTTTGCATTTTCTCCTCCGAGTATTGTGGGCATTTTGATGATCAGCATATATTTTGCATATTAATGAAGACAGAGACGCAAAAAGGATTGTAGGCCTTATTCTGCTCACTTTAAATGAGCCGTGCGTGTGCTATCACGTTTGAACGTGTTTTAGTACACGCAAACCTTTAGTAAATCAGGCCCTAAATATACATACTGGTCTGAAAACTTTGACTTAATTGTACACTTCATAATTGATACCTGTGATAGTGGATAGTCAATGAATGTTGCATATTACTTAATATTGAAGAATATGACATAATATATGTTACTATTGTATAGGGTTCTCATTGTGGACGGCCGCTGCAATGTGTCTTTATGAGTTGTGTCTATTTCATACTTGCCAACCTTGAGACCTCCGAATTCGGGAGATGGGGGGGAGGGGGTTGAGGTGGGGGGCATGGTTTGGTGGTAGCGGGGGTGTATATTGTAGCGTCCCAGAAGAGTTAGTGCTGCAAGGAATTCTGGGTATTTGTTCTGTTGTGTTTATGTTGTGTTATGGTGTGGATGTACTCCCAAAATGTGTTTGTCATTCTTGTTTGGTGTGGGTTCACAGTGTGGCGTATATATGTAACAGTGTTAAAGTTGTTTATTTGGCCCCCCTCATTGTGACCTGTATGGCTGTTGATCAAGTATGCATTGCATTCCCTTGTGTATGTGTAAAAGCCGCAAATATTATGTGACTGGGCCGGCACGCTGTTTGTATGGAGGAAAAGCGGACGTGACGACAGGTTGTAGAGGATGCTAAAGGCAGTGCCTTTAAGGCACGCCCCCAATATTGTTGTCCGGGTGGAAATATGGAGAAATTCGGGAGAATGGTGGCCCCGGGAGATTTTCGGGAGGGGCACTGAAATTCGGGAGTCTCCCAGGAAAATCGGGAGGGTTGGCATTTGGCAAGTATGGTCAATTTCCTTGAGGTCGAGATTATTTTGTCTTTAGTATTTGTTCAGTTCCCTGATGTCATTGACAATAAATACTTTGGGTTCTCCCTGTCCTCCATTTAATTGATGTACATTTTACAGTTGGCAGGTCCAAGTGCCCTGAATTTTCCTCTGCTTCCTCAACTTCCGTGTCTTCTTGTTGATGTCAGCATTGTTTTTAGTCAGATGTTCAGTTTGTTCCTTTCAGCTTGACTCTCTGCTTCAGCAAAGCCACCTCACTTTTATAGTTGGTGAACTTTAGTTTATTACTTTTAAGTCCTCTTCCCTTTTTCTGTGCTTGGCCGTCATTATTTTGCCTTGCTTTATAAATAAAGTTGGTATGGTATGGTATGCTATGGTATGGTATGCTATGGTATGGTATGGTAACAGTTCAGGGCCATGAAACTGTTTTGCTTGTTTTGGTTTTCTTTTTTTTTTTTCCTAGTGTGGACAAACGGCTGGACTAAAATTCCTACCGATAAAAAAGTTAATATACATACATCCTTAAAGCTTGCTAGGGAATCCCAATGAAATGGTGTGCTGTTACAGGTGCAGTCTGATGTCAACAAACAAAACAAATCAAGAGCCTGTGGTTTGCCCTACTCAGTTGCAAGCAATAAGTTACCCATTACTACACAATGTAATTCATGCTCTATTGCGGACATTGCGCAGGCCCTTGTGATAAAATATGTATCATGTTCCCACGCAGAGCCTAGTCTCCCTGACAGCCAACAGAATGGTCGGGTAACCTCCATTCATCTGCCTGTGACAGCAGCCATAGCGACTCTCCGTGCCTGACTCTGTGCCAGACCCACAACTCTCCTGGGAAATCTTGGAGTTGAGAACTTGGTGCCTGTCACCGCCTGCATACTGCTGATAAAGAAGCCATCCCCGAACCACAGCCTATCCTACACCCTCTGCATGTATTATTCTAAGAACTGATGAGCCATAGGATGATTAAGTTGTAAGAAAAAAAAGATTAGGAATAGAATACCCTTAAATGGAGAAGTAATGATGTGCATGTCTACATGATCACACAAACGTTATCTATTGCTGACTAAAGTATATCACATTATTTAGTGATGCCTTTGAAAGAAAGGAAAACAACCATGGCTGTGTTGTATTACTACACACACTTGCCAAATGTATTACCAAACCAGAAAAGCACTCTACAAAAAGTAAAAAAAAAAAAAAGTCCTGGATCAGTCCCAAATTGTAATCACTTGTTACTTATCTCATTTATGACATTTCCTGAAAAGTGAATGAACATCTGGCCATGACTTTCTGAGCTCTCTGCAGTGTAATGAAAGAAACTGACTGAAGCCACATGTCAGTCATCCACTGTCTTCGTCTCTGCGAGTGGAGGCGAGGTACCATACACACGCACAAAAGATTGAGGTCGTAACACAGGGGTGTTCAAACCTTTTTCCAGCAAAGGCTGCATACAGAAAAATTTAAAGATGCCGGTGCCATTTTGATACATTTGGTACATGAAAAAACAAATACAATATTTGAACGAAACATCCACATCTTAGCTCTGTGTTTTATGTAAAAAAGCAGATTAGATTAATTATTATTTTTATGAGGATTTAGTTTTTATTCATGATTTTATCCGCCTTCTTACAATTTTATACAACTATAAAGCACTTTTACATGTCTTGCTTACAAATTGTGGTAACCTACGTTTCGTAATCTTATCCAATGTGAGTGTGAATGTTGTCTGTCTATCTGTGTTGGCCCTGCGATGAGTTGGCGACTTGTCCAGGGTGTAATGCGCCTTCCGCCCGAATGCAGCTGAGATAGGCTCCAGCACCCCCAGCGACCCCAATAGGGACAAGCGGTAGAAAATGAATGGACGGATGTTTTGAGGGCTTTCGCACACCCAAAAACCGTACCATATTGTGCGAGAAATTTGTAGGACGCACGGAAGTCCTGTAGGACACACAAGTCGTCGGTTTTCAGGTACCATTTTGGGGGGAATTGGGCCAGTTCAATTTTTTCCTGTTTTTTTTTGTGTAATTTTCGGATTCGGGACATGTTAATTTTGTCTTGGGAATCAATCAATCAATCAATCAATGTTTATTTATATAGCCCTAAATCACAAGTGTCTCAAAGGGCTGTACAAGCCACAACGACATCCTCGGTACAGAGCCCACATACGGGCAAGGAAAAACTCACCCCAGTGGGACGTCGGTGAATGACTATGAGAAACCTTGGAGAGGACCGCATATGTGGGTAACCCCCCCCCTCTAGGGGAGACCGAAAGCAACGGATGTCTTGGGAATGTGTGCGGATCAACAAAAGACAAGCTGCTGGGCCACGTATGGCGCCCAGGCAGCACTTTTTGACACCCCTGCCGTAACACAAACATAAGGTAACATAATACAAATGATCCGGATTAGGCACAGAATCTAATTAGTTGTTCCTTATACCATTTCGGACATTTCCCAAAAGGCAGATGAAAATATACCTATATGGTTTTTTTTGTTATTTTACCAATTAATTAACAAATAGGTGAACAGACAGACAAACAAAAGGCAATGGTTACATCATTTCCTGGAGGAGGTAATAATGCATGAGCCAAAACCATTTAAACAGAAAAACCAAACAACCGCTCCTGTTTTCATGATTTAATTACCCAAGTGGGTAGCGATTGATAGATGGATGGCAAGATAGGGACCTGCAAATACTCAACCAATTAACAAGGAACCATTTAACCTTCCCACTGAAGGAAACAAGATGGGTTAAACATGCAGAGGACAATCAAATGGTGTTTAGGGTCTGTGGCTGTGCTTCCATTTTGCAGCTGTCTTAGCAGTGATAACCCTGCAAAGAGGTAATGGACCTTTGAGAGGCAATGCTTTCACATCCATTTAGTGAGTAACAGGAGTAATTCCCGCGGTTTATTTACATAGTTGACACTGTTACAAAGAGCTTGCCTCCAGAGCACAGAAGGTATAGAAAGGTGTGTATTTACTTATGTTCTTAATTGTTGGGAAACAGGCCTTAAATAGCATATACATTGAGAAAGCAAGAGGCAAAGTGAGGACAAGGAACAACCTCTTGTGCAAACATTCAAACTCATCATAGGGTGCTAATGCTTCCACACTGTGGTCTACTGCTCTGCTGGGAGTATGTCTGTCCTGTCTGGAAGAGATCATCCCATGCAAATAAAGTTGACACAGTCCTCAATGACAGCTGCAGGTGCATTACGGGATGCCTCAAACCAACAGATGTGGACAGCCTCGTTCTGGCTGGAATCGTTCCACCTGGTATCCGCAGGTCTGGAGCCAGCAGAACTGAACGCAACAGGCAAGTTGAGGAAACCCGCCACCCCTGTCACTCCAACTGAAGTCCAGGAGAAGCTATCTCCACTCAGACTAGCCCAGTCCCCTCAAACAGTCAGGTTAAGAATGTGGCAGGAAAAATGCATTGCAAACCAACACTTAGGAAAGCTGCCAATACCAACCAAAGAACAACTAGTACCAGGTGATAAAACAACATGGAAGACATGGAAGTCGCTCAACAAACTTCACACAAGCATGGGACGCTGCAAGACCCACACGGGCAAAAGGGGCTAGGCTGATGCCACAGACACAGCCTGCGAGTGTGGAACATCTGAATAATCCATGCAACACCTGTTGAGATGTCCACTCCTGGATGACCAATGCAGCTTGGACGATCGAATGGCTGCAAATGAGAAGGCTCTCTACTGTGCAGGAGCCTGGCCAATGTCGTTCATGGATGATGGACACGAAAGAGAAAGCGAATAGCATATACAGTATATGGGGAATGTTTAATGCAGGGGTGTCCAAAGTGCGGCCCGGGGGCCATTTGCGGCTCGCAGCTAATTGTTTACCGGCCCGCGACACATTCTGGAAATGCTATTGCAAAAATAAAAAAAAACGTTACAAAAAGTGGAATGAGTTGCAATTTTGACACAAAGCTGCCATGCAGGCTGTTTTTTTCTTTTGTCTATCTTTCTTTTTCTTTTTTTGCCATTGCTCCAAAAGAAAAAAAAATCAATGTTATAATGAATTATTGACCTATTCAAGGCTCCTTTCTTTGACAAAAGAGCATAAAAACAAAGAAAATAATAGTTGAAATGTAAAATTGACAGATATATCTGAAGTTGATCTCGTAACTTAAGTGTTGAAAGTAAAAAAAAACTAATAAAAATGTATCATTTTATGAGTTGTGTATCCCAAATATTTTTTTTTTTTTTTTTTTAAATAATAATGAATTAAAATCAATGGTGTCCTGCATTATTGATCTTTTTAAGGCTCTAATTACTTCACATCAAACATTGCTTTCGGAATGTTTTGGGCAGTGGGTGAAATACTGCATATTTCAGTTTTATTATAAAACACAATGTTGTCTTTGACAGAAAAGGCATGAAACCTTTTTGTTTTTTTTTACTTTACATCAACCTGAAGTTGATATAGTGTAGAGATTTACTGTAAGCGTTAAATAAAAAAAGACAATAATAATTTGACTTATTTTTAACATTTTAATGACTTAGACCCTTTATGGTCCCCGAGAGCCCTGAAGGTTAAAAAAACAAAACAAAAATCCATATATTTTGTTACGGTTTGAAAATGAAAAATATCAAAATGGCCCCCGCATGCTTTATTTTTTCCGTGTGCAGCCCTCGGTGGAAAAAGTTTGGACACCTCTCTTTATTATTGGGAGTTGGTTAATTGTCATCTTGGTGCAGTTCGGTTTCCTTTAGAATAACAACAACAACTGATTCAGTAGCAAGTGGCCAATGTTGATACTCAATTAGACTGAATTGCTAACCATTGGATATGAAAATGACTGTCATCATAATTGATGTCATCTTTATTTTTGCTTCATTTGCAGGAACTAATTCCATGGACTAAATTGCTGATCGATGTTTATGCTCTTACATAGACATAACAGCCCATAAAAAATTATCCATTTGGTTGTTGGTCATTTTGACAGTGACAAAAGACCAATAAAGTTGGGCAACAAAATTGTGCACATTTAAGGTGGGATTTTGCTCTTCTTACTAAAAAAAAATTAAAAAAAATGAGGCTGTCACTTGGCAACATTAAATTCCAATTCCCTCAAATTTTAAATGAGTGGAAGAACAATATTTTACTGTACATGTCACAATTCAATGTATCCTTCAATAACGAAGAACCAGACCCAATACAAAATGCTTCCACTTCCATGTTCAAAAATGTTTTTCTTGGAGGTCATGTTTGCATTTTCATGTCTCTGCCAGTAAACATGGGAAATCAAATTCATGCCAAACGACTTAATCCTAGTTTTATCTGATCATATCATATTTTCCTAAACCTTATCTGAGTCTTTTAAGTGTTCTTTAGACATACTGGTAAATGTGCCTTCTTGAGCTTAGAGATCTTGCTGACTTGAGTTCCATCCATCCATCCATTGTCTACCGCTTATTCCCTTCGGGGTCGCGGGGGGTGCTGGAGCCTAGCTCAGCTGCAATCGGGCGGAAGGCGGGGTACACCCTGGACAAGTCGCCACCTCATCGCAGGGCCAACACAGATAGACAGACAACATTCACACTCACATTCACACACTAGGGCCAATTTAGTGTTGCCAATCAACCTATCCCCAGGTGCATGTCTTTGGAGGTAGGAGGAAGCCGGAGTACCCGGAGGGAACCCACGCAGTCACGGGGAGAACATGCAAACTCCACACAGAAAGATCCCGAGGTCGGGATTGAACTCACGACTACTCAGGACCTTCGTATTGTGAGGCAGATGCACTAACCCCTCTGCCACCGTGCTGCCCCCCTGACTTGAGTTGTTTTTCTTTGAGTGTGGTTCAAAGCTCCTCCCATGTTATTCTTGGCCAGACCTGGGCAATTATTTTGACTCCGGGGGCCACATTGAGAGAAAAAATGTGTCAAGGGGCCGGTGTGTGCAGGGGCGCCGAAAAGGGGGGGTAAAGGAGACGGATTCTAGGGGCCCATGATGGAAGGGGGCCCAGAGAGGCCCCTAATGATGATGAAATTATAATACAGGGGGCCCTGTAAAGATTCTTTTCATGGGGCCCAAAATCCCTAGCGGCGCCCCTGGGTGTGTGTGTGTGTGTATATATTGATTGGAGCACATACTTTGTCACATGGTGTGGAAAGAACCACCTCCAGCTTAATGTGATGAAGTTCAAGGAGCTGGTTGTGGACCTGGGAAGGAGGAGGAGTACTCCGGCGACCCCTGTTTCCATCAGGGGGGTCGATGTGGACATGTTTGAGGATTATAAATACCTTTGAGTACACATCGACAACAAGCTGAATGGGTCAAAACACGCTGAGGCACTCTACAAGAAGGGACAGAGCCGCCTCTACTTCCTCAGGAGGCTAGGATCCTTCAACGTTTGTACAAATATGTTGAAGATGTTCTACGAGTCGGTGGTGGCGGGCGCCTTCTTGTACGCCGTGGCCTGCTGGGGCAGCGGGCTGAGAGCGAGGCACGCAAACAGACTGGACAAGTTGGTAGAGAAGGCCAGTAACGTGGTGGGAGTGGAGCTAGACTCTCTGGCGGTGGTGTCAGAGAGGAGAAGTCTAGCAAAACTCCTGGCCATTATGGACAACACCTCCCACCCACTACACTCGGACCTTGTGGGGAGAAGGAGCACGTTCAGTGGGAGCCTCAGACTCCCAAAATGCAACACGGAACGACACAGGAGGTCCTTCACACCGACAGCCATCAGACTGTATAATGCATATGTTCCTTCTTGACTGCACTTAAATGTAGAGTATATGTAGAATATATTTATATTATTTATATATTATATATATAATATATTATATATACTATATTATTTATTATTATTCTGGTCTATTGTGAGGGAACTGTGGTGCTGAATTTCCCCCAGGGATCAATAAAGTACTTTCTATTATATTCTATTGTATTCTATTCTATACTTGTTGGTCACAAAAAACATTCATGAAGTTTGGTTCTTTCATGAATTTATTATGGGTCTACTGAAAATGTGATAAAATCTGCTGGGTCAAAAGTATACATACAGCAATGTTAATATTTGGTTACATGTCCCTCGGCAAGTTTCACTGCAATATGGCGCTTTTGGTAGCCATCCTCAAGCTTCTGGCAAGCTTCTAGTAGAATTTTTGACCACTCCTCTTGACAAAATTGGTGTAGTTCAGGTAAATGTATTGGTTTTCTGACATGGACTTGTTTCTTCAGCATTGTCCACACGTTTAAGTCAGAACTTTGGGAATGTCATTCTAAAACCTTCATTCTAGCCTGATTTAGACATTATTTTACCACTTTTGACATGTGTTTGGGGTCATTGTCCTGTTGGAACACCCAACTGTGCCCAAGACCCAACCTTCGGGCTGATGATTTTAGGTTGTCCTGAAGAATTTGGAGGTAATCCTCCTTTTTCACTGTCCCATTTACTCTCTGTAAAGCACCAGTTCCATTGGCAGCAAAACAGGCCCAGAGCATAATACTACCACCACCATGCTTGACGGTAGGTTTGGTGTTCCTGGGATTAATTGCCTCACCTTTTCTCCTCCAAACATATTGCTGGGTATTGTGGCCAAACAGCTCAATTTTTGTTTCATCTGACATCACATTGACAAAGATAAGACCTTCTGAAGCAAAGTTCTGTAAACAAACCCCGCCCACTCTGCTTTGTGTCTCGTCAGCCTGGAGCTGCTGTGATGCAGTTTACGGTAAAAAACCTGTGTATCACTCAAAAGTGAAGATTCCTGCCATTGAAATACTTTGTATAGTTCAAGAATTCAGCCTACATAATATATTGCCTAGAGCTCCAAAGCAAGGGAAATTTGCTATTGTCTTGTACTTCCATTTTTTTTAATGATCATGCCAACAGGGGTCTCTTTTTCTCCCAGCTTCTTGCTGAAGAGACATGCCTCATTAGTGTACTTCATGGGCAAATATATCAAATCTAATTGACATTTCACTCAAATACAAATGATTCTTAATATTGAGAAAGTTAACGTTTTTCTTTTTTTTATATTTAATATTTCTCTGTTAAAATAAACCCGACATAAAACATATGTCTTTTTAAGGGTGTAAAATGTACAAGTCTGCAATAACTAGTTCCCTCATATTAAATATACTTTTAGTCTGAATCCTGCAGACATTAACTTCAGAAACAGGATGATGGAATATAGGATGACCACCTTTCATATTTGAACCGATACAGTACCTGTTTCGGTAACTTGGAATTGGTATCAGTAGTCAACGATACAAATGTTTGGTACTTGTGTGTGTGTTCGTGTGGTAATGAAGTTACTTTTCCTAATAATATACGATAGTCTCATTTTTTATTTCACATTTAACATTGAGCTGATATAGCTGATATAGCAGTTTTTATATCTTGTTTCTTAAACTTTGTAGTCTCATTTACAATTAAAATTAATTTCATTTTGTTCTAAGTGTGTTGCTGTAGTCGGGAAGTAGTCTTTGCCATTCAATTGGATTAAACAGTCTTGTCTTTTGTTGAGCCTTACAAAGTGTTTACCTTTAAGTATTGTATTACACACCAACTGTTTGATTGTAACGCGCATCTTAGTTGTAGCTTTAATCGCATATTTTGTTTTGAAGTTTGAACCTTACTTTTTAGCGCTTTCTATCAGACATAATTGCTCGGTTGGCAATGAACATTGCAACATCACCTAGCCAAGCGGCACTCAGCTGCAGCATGAATACGCCTGTTTGCCAGCTCATACCGTGTCTGCAACCGGATGTGACAACTGGTGCAACTCAAGTATAAAAATTGGTACTGTTTGATTGTATGTGAATTGATACTTGATACCTATGGAATTTGGCGGTTCCCTATTAAAGTACCATATTCGATACCCATCCTTAAAAATGGGTATAAATGATCTGCCATTTAAATTTGATTGCTCTTTGTTTTTGTTTTTTATGCAATAGCTAAAAGTAAAGCTGTCGGACTCATTTCAACAACATTTTCCATAACGACTCCAAAAGATAGAAAATCCAAATTAAAAACTACAAAACCCACTCTTTGAAAGAGCAGCTGCCTCTATGTTGTTCCTTTTTGGACGTTGGAACCGATCTTATCTCACATCAGTTCCGAGTATTAATACATTTGTCAAATGTAGACTTCTGCTACTGAGAATGTCATTTTTACTGCAATCTTATCATGTGTGACAAATACAAAATAAAAGGAAGTATCTGCCACTGTTTTCCTACGCCCTCCTGTCATGTACAATTAGGTTTTGTCCTTGTTATGCATGAGCTTAATGGTGGGCATCATGCTTGAGTTCATTGGAAACCCATTGAAGCATTAAGATGGAAAAAGCAAGGTGCAAGTCTTGTTTACGAGATGTATCTTTTGGCTGCTGTCCCCCTGGGTGCCCACGTGGGTCTGGGCAGAGACTGTAACCGTGGCAACTTCGGAAGGACCCTTCACAGAATATTTTTTTTAAATTATGGCAATCAGCAATATCTGAAATCAGCAGTGTATTCAAAAACTCAGCAGTAGATGTTTTCTCTGTGAAGACACACATTTATGCAACAATCTTTGTCATTGTAAGAGCCAATAAACTTCTAATGTGACAGAAAATACATACTGCAAATCAACAAACACAAAGCAACGCTGCCAACTTGGTGACCTTGTCGTGATATTTAGAGAGTATTCAAACCCCATTGTGTAGACTGCAGGTTGACGCCTGTAGTCAACACCAAAACTTTAAATGTTCCATTGAGAATATAGAACAATACACACAGTGCCAAAAACATGTCAAAATGTTTTGGTACGACTTTGGTAAGCTATGAAGCCGCACCGCTTGATGGATTGTGGGAGCATTACGGCTACTGTAGTCAGATGTAATGCGATTCAACATACGGGTATTATTATGATGTGTGTATAAGGACCCCCTAAATGGCACCTATTAGCAGACATATTATCTAGCGTTTTGTTTTGCAATATTATGCAAAACTAATATGTCTTACCTTCTGGGATCTGTATAAGTCCTGAAAATGTGTGCGCGTCCGCCATTGTAGTCCGTGACGACACCATAGTCGATAAGCTTTTTATTTTTCTCTATCTTCTTGTTATGGGGCATTCATCCTCCGCTGTTGCCATTTCTAATATAAAGTAGTGTAAAGTTTTTACTTATATATATGTCAGTAAACTTGCTATGGAAGCGCTAAAAACTACCGGTGTAGTGAGTTTACATTATTCACCCACAGAACTTTAGTTATTAGAGAGTTCCGGTCGGACGGGTTTTCATGGGACACATTTCTGGCGTTGTTATTGCACTAGTGAGCCACGGATGAGGAGATGCTGCTCTGTTATTGATTTCAGTACATAATACCGCCCATTGAAGCGACTGTCAGAAAGGGACTTGAAGATGATCAGTAAAACAATCTATGCAACATGTTGACCAAAGAACCATGTTATGTAGACCACAAGGAAGTGTTTTAAATTTAGAAAAAAATCATGATGTGCCTTACCCCTATGGTCCAAAAAATAGGGTAACCTTTGATTCAAAAGGCTTCTTTAGTTCTAGAGTAAATGTTGTATAATACTAACTTAATATTTTTGTATTGATTGATACAGTATATTATCTAGTAGCTATAATCTATGTCGCTCAATTAGGGCTAAATGTTTGGTCCTTGAAAAAAATTGACTTTGAAACTGAAAAATCAAGATTTGATGTTACATTTTGAAAAATACATCTGTGTATATGAAATAGTGCTCTAGTGCATAATTTTATTTCAGGTTTAAAGATAATTATGATTCACAATGGTAATTATTTTGAATTATTTATTTTGATTGTTCACTTTATTATATTTTGACATCCGAGTTTGTTTCTTTCAGATTCAAATCCTATTTTTTTACAGTTATTTTATATATTTTTTCAGTTTCAGTTCAAGCTTTTTCAGATTTTGACTTTTTGCCTGAATTTCGAAGGGGCACGTGCCATCAAATGAGAGGGGTGTGAAATTATGACGGATTTAGCAAAAAAAAAAACAACCAAACTACGTTGCCATAGTAACTAAAACAATTATTTTGGCATGCTAATACTGATGAGGCTAAAGGACTCAATGATGCTAAAGGATATGGTACAACGAGATAATTTAATGAGATGAAAATAGTACCTTATATGTCACATAGTTTAAAAAATGTAATTATTCCATATTCATTTTGTGTTTTTAATTACATATTGTGTCTTGCTTTTATAAAGTAAAACACAAATAGCATCTCATGACGTTCCCTGAAGGCGACGTGATCGGAGACACCCCCTATCCTTTCTGTAAAGGTGTCTGTCATGATGCCACGACCCTATCAGTTGACGAGAAAACCCCCACGCCCAATTATCCCTAAAAGTCTGAATCTGGAGAAAAAAAAAAAGAGTCAAGGCGGGGGGAAAAAAGGTCTAAAACTGAAAGAAAAAACAAACAAACAAACAATGAAACGTTAAAAAAATAAGATTTGAATCTGGAAAAAACAGAAGCTCGAATACAAAATTATATGAAAAAGTAAAAAAATTACAAAAGTGATTTATAATTATATTCAACCTGAAAACAAACATGTGAGCTCTTATTTTTAATGTAAATACACTTTATTTTTCAAAATTCAACATCAACATTAGCTTTTTTACTTTCACATATATACATACATACATACATACTGTACATACATACAATTTAATCCAAATCAAATTTAAAGAGCCTTTAGTTTGCCTGGCATGTATTTGGTATCCGTCTACAAAACATGTGTTAGGGATTGGTGGTTCACACAATATTTCAATATGTAAAATAAGCAACTCAATATCAATAACGCACAATCCCTACCTTCTTATTCCTTGATTGTTATTTGAAGGACCCAAATCGATTGGCCAAACTGCATCTGCCTTTAAGTGGATTTACAATCTCTTCACCTCAGTGCTCTTTTCAAAGATTGCAAACTTTGATGGAATACATATTTCCACCTGCCAGACCGGGAAACTGGACATAAAACAGGTACACCTCTGGAATGACACAAGTAGTGTATCATTCAGTGACTGCATAAAGGCTGCAGTGGCATTGCTTTGTACCAGCACATGATTTGTAGCTGTGGTTTTGACACTTTGACTTTTGTTGCCCTGAGGTGGCAGAAGTCAGCTGGCCAGGTGCTGTCAGTCAAATAATGTCTTGCCTCATCTCAGACCACTGAGATGAAAAGAGTGATATCTGCTGTTTCCACAAGGATCTCTCAGCCTGTTTGATAGTAGTCGCTTTAATTGATAATATCAACAGTTACGGTGAAAACAAGGGGATGACTACAGACTAGAATACATGTTCCCCCAGTTTCAAAATGACATTATGAGATGTTTGATGTTTCAGATACAAATACTCAAGCCAAAACAACAACAACAACAACAGAAACTACTATGCATGCATATAGTGGTTATTTCAGTACCAAGAACAATATTTAATGAAAAACTATACTGGTGCATAGCTGAATATTAAATCATGTTCATAAAACGAGCAGAAAGCAGCAATAAAATAAGATTAGAGTTGTCAGAGACTAGAAAGGAGTCGGTGGAGGCAGAGTAGAAATTACTGCTACACCTCAAGTTCTGTGCTCCTCAAGGAGGGGATGTGTGTGTGTGTGTGTGTGTGTGTGTGTGTGTGTGTGTGTGTGTGTGTGTGTGTGTGTGTGTGTGTGTGTGTGTGTGTGTGTGTGTGTGTGTGTGTGTGTGTGTGTGTGTGTGTGTGTGTGTGTGTGTGGGTGTGTGTGTGTGTGTGCGTTTATTTGTTTTTTTCTCGAGATTGAAAACACAAAAATATTGCGATTTCCAAGTAAAGACGAGACAACATGAACATGCCTCATGTGCAGCAGCCTAATGAAATATGAAATGTCATATGTTTAATGTATAGGCATATAGTATTTCCTCCAGTCTTCTGTAGGCGACGTCAGCAGGCTGATGCAGGCTTTGCCGATGCACATTTTACAGCAAAAAATGGGTGTTCCAAAATGTGCTGAAACTTAATAGAACACAGGCCTAAAATCACTAATGTGTCTATTTTGGGAGGGGGTTTACCTCTATACATCATGTTTCGGTACAACAACTATGAAAATACGTGCCAATGTTATTAACATAAGAGGTTTCATTGGTAACACTTTAGTATGGGGAACATATTCACCATTAATTAGTTTCTTATTAACATGCAAATTAGTAAAATAATGGCTCTTAATTAGTCATTATTAAGTACTTATTAATGCCTTATTCTGCATGGCCTTATTATACAACCAGTAAGCTGGTAACTCTTTAGTATCAATCAATCAATCAATCAATCAAAGTTTACTTATATAGCCCTAAATCACGAGTGTCTCAAAGGGCTGCGCAAGCCACAACGACATCCTCGGCTCAGATCCCACATCAGGGCAAGAAAAAACTCAACCCAATGGGATGACAATGAGACAATGAGTATGGGGAACATATTCACCATTACTAACCCTAACCCTAACCCTCTAACCCTAACCCTAACGAAATAACTCTAAATTAAGTCTGTGTTACTTAGAATATGTTCCCCATACTAAAGTGTTACCATTTCATCAAATATTCCTAGTGACCTTTTACTTGGAAAAAACAGTCATCCAAGTCAAAAGTCAACACAAAAAAAAAAATATACAAGCAAAGAAAAAACTAAAATAAAGCCACATACTGTAATCTTAAAGTAGCCCACTTCTTTAAAACTTAAATAGAATGCAACTCTAAATGATGTGGATGCTGGTGCATGTACTCATTATCTTTCCCAATATTTACTTTTCCATCATGTCAAAATGAATGAAATCTGGATCATGTGGACATAAATTAAGGGAACATTTTCAGTGTACGAAGGCTACATGAACACAGTTGCAACACACATGAATGCTGTGCATTACTCGAGGGCACTGTAAGCACTGTTGAAGTAAATTGGCATTTTTACAGCTTTTTGGCGCATACAGCGGGTCTTGAACTTTTCCTCTTCCTGTCACAAAGTCAAGACTGAGCTCCCTTTACTGAGGCAGGTTGCTTGTTAAATCACAAATCATGGAGTAAAGGTGATGGAGCTCATATCTCAATTCAATAACAATATACTTAAATAGTCAATTATTTTACCAACATGTCAGCATTTAAAAGTGTGAAACTATGCCAACTACGTAACTCTGTAATTGTCAAAACTAGACAATAATACTAGTCCACATTCATGATGATATCTGATCAGCAATTCACATCAATGACCTTTTATTTTCCACATATGATTTGTCCAAACCTTGCAGTATTTGGAGTTTATGTTGGTCATTGTCTGGCAATTCCCTACAAAATGCCATTTTGCTAAATACATATATTATTCCAAAAAGCAATGCATTGTGATTGACTTTCATTAAGAAATACAGCTGAGGCATTGTATTTTCTCAGGTTTCAAAGGTCATCTTAATTTTCCATCCAGGCGATACACAGTTGAAAATTCATCATAATCTCATGAATAGTATTAATCTCTGTGTCATTTGCATAATCAGACGGGCAGATTTTTTTCCCTTCCTGTGTTGTGTGTTGAATTTGAACAAGATTCAGACATATTTAGTGAACCACGGGAGAATTGATAAACTCAATAGTAGGCATGCACGTGTATACACGAACAGACGTGCATGACTTAAGGTATGAGTGAACAATGGAAGGAAATACCTGTACAAAAGGTTAGCAGCCAGACAAATATTGCAGAACAAAATACCCAAAACACTCTTATCCCTGATAGTGCATAATTGGACATTGCAATGTAGGTTTTTATCTTACAGATAAAGTTTGAGTTGTTTAACACACTCGTGTGCAACTTGTGTCTGTTCTTAACATTGTAGAATTCCTTGCACTTTTGATCCTTACATGCTCTACAACTAGCCATGTTTGCCTATCAGGGCCTTTGTAAGTGACTGCTGTTGTAGAAACAAGACATGACAAAAACAAAAACAGGAAGGAGTCTTAACGTTTTTGTCTTTTCACATGCATATGTAATCAAAAAGACCCTAATGTTCGTTGATGGAGGACTGAGTTGTATTTGTCGGTGCCCTTTCTTAGAAAACAAACTTACGGCTAATGGTGAGTCACAGCTAAACCGTGGCGATGACTGACTCATTGATCAGCAATTAAACCATTAAACTGAAGCAGCGAGTGAAAACACAGATGTGCGTCTCATTATCTCCATTGGCACTGTCTTGTGGTCTGACTGAGCATGAGCCTTGAGCTCCAGTGAGACGTCGATTCCTGGGCATGTCTCAAGGGGGCTGGCGAGTTTCTATGCGGCTTGAGCTATTCTTGCTTTGTGCCTCGGCATCATACTTAATGAGAACTTTGGCTTCAACAGATGAGAGCCGGTGTGTATGTGCTTGCACCACTCCAAGCATGTCCTATTCATCATTGGACTGTCGGAATGCGTTGCTGTTATGCCGTTAGACACGTTTCGCGTCTGTAAGGCACTACAGTAGTACTGTATATGTTTTTTGGGTGGGACGGTAAAAAAAATCTATATTGTAATATGCCACATGCTATACATGTAATTATACTTCAGCATAGACCAGGGCTTAGAAAATCAGTAGAGACTCCTCCCACTCCCACCAAGGACTGTTTTCACTGCTGGACTCTGGAAAAAGGTTCCGCAGCCTCCGTAGCAGAACCTCCAGGTTCTGTAACAGCTTCTTCCCTCAGGCCATTAGACTCTTGAACGCATCATAATAATCCCCTCAATTCCCCCCCAAAATTGATTAACTCGCTGGACTATAAAGACAATACATCATACATCGGTAAAAGTGGATGCAAATGCAAAAGTGCAATATATTTATCTGTACAGTAAATCTATTTATATCTGCACCTTATTGGTCTTTTATCCTGCACTACAACGAGCTAATGCAACAAAATGTCGTTCTTATCTGTACCGTAAAGTTCAAATTTGAATGACAATAAAGGAAGTCTAAGTCTAGTTCTGCTGTCCATAGTCCAAGTGTGTACAGTAAATCTATTTATATCTGCACCTTATTGGTCTTTTATCCTGCACTACAACGAGCTAATGCAACAAAATGTCGTTCTTATCTGTACCGTAAAGTTCAAATTTGAATGACAATAAAGGAAGTCTAAGTCTAGTTCTGCTGTCCATAGTCCAAGTGTGTACAGTAGTGCACCTACAGTACATAAGTTACTGTACAGTGAATCTCAGTATTGTTCTCATAAGTAAGGCATCTTAACTATGCAAACCTTTTTGTTCATAACTAATGGCCACTCATATATTTCAGTAATTCTAACTAATTTCAGTAACTATGAAACTCTTCTTTTCTATAGATCAGTGGTCCATTATTTTATGTTATCTCATCTTTGGTAATATAAACAAATTTATGTGCACTCTAATCAGAAAATGAGAAGAACAAAATGTGTGTGCCAATATTGTGATCTTCTGGTGCCTTGTTCAATGCATCTTGAGAAGGAACGTGCAACACGAGTCTGTGTCCAGGATTCCCTGACACTCTGATTATTACTAAATACTACTTAAAGGGCTCCTCTATCGCTGACAATATTGAAACCTGTTAAAAATTAGATCTACAGGCACAATTCCCCCCAAAATACACACATAAGTGATTTAAGGCTTATTTTCTCGCGAGTTTCCACTCATTTTGGAATGCCCAATTTAAGCTCCGAAATGTGGGCGGGCTTGCATCTGCCTGCTGACGTCACATACAAAGGACTGGATGAAATGTAATATTGCGTAGTATGGGTTTTGGTAGCATCTTCATCTAGAATCTCAATATTTACTCAGATTTGAAAGGAAATAGCACATTCTGCGTCCTCTTCTGCTGATGTTTTTGTCCATATGCTTGAGGAAATGCTGAAAGAACATGAGGAAACATAAGCTATGTGTCTATGTAAGAGCAGGGAAGTCTGGAAATGGCAATTTATTATTTTGCTTATATTGTTAACCATATAAGTTTTGAAGTAATCATGGAACAGGGCGACAAAAACAAAAATCTAAATAATCGTTTTTCCTGCCTTTATCCACACTGTCTATGCGGGGAAATGGGCTTCAGTTCTGTAGATGACGTCACACCAAGAGGGGAAGGCATATTGAGTCTGGTGATGTAAAGGGAGCGTTCCAGGTACAGTTATTTATCTACCCATTACTCAAAAACTAATAGAAATTTTAGGAAATGGCGGGCAGATTCATTTTCAGAAGCAAAAAATGCGGAGAACTTGTTAGTGAAATGTTGGTCATCTGGAAGCTATGAGTCCTTAAGGGTTTATTCTTAGATTAAAGCATTTGAAACTTTGGAAACAAACATTCCTTACTGTAGAGCGCACAAATGTTGGTTTATGTTCCGTATGTTTTTTTAATTTGTAGCCAAACTTTGCATTTAGAAGTTTGATATGTTTACCATCCATCTTGATCGAATCACCAAAGCACTAATTTGTGCCACCGAGTGAAAGTGTGGCATTTTGAGCCATACTTCATATCGATTAACGTGTTAATTTTGAAAGCCCTGGTTTTAAAAGATATCTATATTTTCTTTGCAACTTTTGACTTATTTAATGTTTGGATGTGTCTCCTTAAAACGACTCAGCATCAGGTCATTTAGATTGAGGACTTCATTTACTAGACTGCTTTGGTGACACCGAGACTACATCAAGTGAGATTCAATCCCACTAATGGTATTGTTGGTATCTATTGCTCAAAAAAGACCTGCTGGAAACCTTTCAAAGAAAAATTTACGACTTCTTAATTCACATTATGAATTGTGTGTTTGTGAATGTGTATGTGTGTATGTGCGTGCACGTGTGTGTGTGTGAGACGGCAGACCCTTTTTTTAATCCATTCATCCTATTTATTCAGTTTATTTTCACTTTCCAATCACGTGAACCTATAGCATGCCTCCTATAAAAAAGCTTAGTTTTGACTAATACCCTTAGAGCGAATCCTTTAAAATGTGATTTGTTGTTGTAGTTTGAAAAAGTGTTTAGCTGTCCTCCATTATACTGATATTTATTTTCTGAAAATATATACTCATCTCATGTAGCTAAATAAATTAACCAGAATATTAAAAATCCTCTCAGTAAGATACTCGTAAGATTTCATATGGAAACATTATACATATTCTCACAATTCAAGAGCTTTACGCACTATACTGACCTTTCGCAACTCAGTTGTTTTGCCATTGACCTTCCTGTTTGCAGCACCGTGACAATTGGCGTGTGTCATGTTGTGTTGCCTAACACTCTAACCACTATTTTAACACAAATTATATATATATATATATATATATATATATATATATATATATATATATATATATATATATATATATATATATATATATATATATATATATATAAACATGTCACTACTGACATGTTTGCTTTTAGATGAATAAATAAAGCTATACTTACATCTAAAAGTTGCCCTTTCCGCTGTGCATAGCGCCACCATGTTGAAAATAATTTCCAGAGTTGTGAGCGCAAAGGTTCCCAGGATATGAAAGGATGTGAAGTGCACACAGATGCACACTTTGTGTTGATGGGGAAAGGGACACATTTGTTGGCCGGATTCAAAGGACACATGGAACTTTTTTTGAATTGGGACAGGCTTTGTGCACCGCCATGACGTCAGCACCCCACAAATGCGCACTGCAGAGGATGCTGTAATAACCCGGACCAATTATAGGGTCACACCATTATTTGTGTCATTGTATTTGCTTTGCCTCAGGCGAACACTACATATATTTCTATTTGACTTCATTTGTTTGGTTTCTATGACTACGTTTACAACAGCAGCACGGCCTCATTTCCGCTTCTTTTTCCAGTTACAGCACGACAGATAACACTCCGGGTGCATTCGCCTTGTTGCGCTCGCTACCCCAGTACTTTGTAGCATCTACAAATGCCACGGTGTTCATGTCACCACGAAAGACATGAACATCGTCAAGCGTAAATGACTCACATTGGGGAAATTAAGTTCTCCGTGCGTGGGCTAAGCACAACAATGACACCAAGAGGAATTAAAATATATTCCACATCCCCAAACATGTATTTACTTACTTTCTTGTTACGTTGGGGGTGTATGGCTGCACTGGTAGTGTTCTTTCCAAGGCAGAAAACAAGCTGGAGCAGTGTGCAGGTAAGATTAATCCTTTTACTAAATTAAACCCAGGACAAAAAATACAAAACTGAGGACGCTAACAAGCGTGGAACTAAAAAAAACAAAATGTCACCAAGGGTGAAAAACGAGGAATGCTAGTGTGTAGAAACATCACTAGACCAAGGCGAAAAACCAGGAGAACGTAAATGTTGCATGTAGCAAATATTGACCCCCAATTCCAACTAATGCTGGGTGACAGAAAACTATAAAGGGGAGTGATTAACCAAAACCGGTACACCCAGATTCCGATCTAACAAAGGTCTTAACTCATTCTCCTTCTATGCCACATCAATATGGAATGCACTCCCAACAGGTGTAAAAGAAAGTGCATCTCTACCCTCCTTCAAAACCGCACTAAAAGAACACCTCCAGGCAACTACAACCCTAGACTAACACCCTCCCCTCACCACATCCCACCTCCCCGGATTGTAATTAATGAAATGTAAATAATCAAACGTATATATTTGTTCTTATGCTTTCTGAGCTCACTATGTTCACTGCTCGCTGTACATATCCTACAAAGTCAGACCTTCACTGTTTCAATGTCCATTTCTCAGATGATATTATTGTTGATGACTGAAGTGCTGATATCAACCAAACCTAACCCCCCAGCCCCAACCCCCTCCCCATCCGACCCCCCCCGGATTGTAAATAATGTAAATAATTCAATGTATATACTCTGATGATTATCTTGTGTGATGACTGTATTATGCTGATAGTATATATTTATACCATGAATTGATTAACGTGGACCCCGACTTAATCAAGTTGAAAAACGTATTCGGGTGTTACCATTTGGTGGTTAATTGTACAAAATATGTACTGTACTGTGCAATCTACTAATAAAAATCTCAATCAATCAATCAATCAATCAAACACCTGGTGGGAACACTAATTGCTAAACAAAGACAAGTGAGGAGAATCAGTGCCCATGGAAACCAACAGTAAACAGGGACAGAGGGTGCACCCAGCAAACAGACTAAAACAGGAAAACTACCAAACATAAATCATGCCATGACCCGGGTGACGGATCATGACACTTTTGTATTAATTCTTAATTTGTTTATCAATGTTTTTATCTTATTTTGTGTTAAAAAAAAAGTTTTGTTTTGGAATACCTGATGCAGCCAAGCCTCACCCCCCAGGTAAATTGAGTTTGAGACCCCTGCAGTATAGCGTTACAGGCGGCGATGTTCAGTGTTAAATCATTTTGCCGTTATGACGTTTTGTGTTATGTTGTTTCGACATTTAGTGTTACAATATTTAGTGTTATAATGTTTCATGTTATGGTGTTTCATGTTACGACATTTATTGTTATCACATTTCATGTTATGGCATTCCGTGATAAGATGTTTTCATGTTAAGTTGTTTTGTATTACGATATTTAGTGTTCTATTGTTTTATGTAATGGCATTTTGTGGTATCTTTTATGCTACAGTTTACCGTGACTCGTAAACCAAGTGACGTAAATTACGTAAAAACGTAGTAATATGATTCATTCGGGTACTAGTTATGTGTAGAAATGCAACTTGGATAAGAGTTAAAGTAGTCAAGGTACAGCATGAAAAGTAGAAAGGAGTTATAGGCGGCTGTCAGCTTACAACATTTTGTGTTCTGGCATTTGTTTTGTGTTATAACTTTTATTGTAAAAACATTAAGTGTTATTGAATTACATGTTATGATGTTTTGTGTTATATTGTTTTGTGTAATGTTGTTTTGTGCTACAATATTTAGTGTTATGGCATTTGGTGTAACGTTTAGTGTTGCAACCTTTCGTGTTGCAACATTTTGTTCTACAATATTTAGTGTCATAATGTTTCATGTTATGGAATTCCGTGGTATGTTTTCATGTTGCCTTGTTTTGTATTACGCAGTGGCGGGCCGTGTGTTTCCCACCTAGGCCTTTAGTGATGTCCGACTTCAATGATTACCTCTCAAAATACCATCATTGATGTCACCACATGACCATTGCTGGAGAAATACTATACAGAAACACATTTACACACTACTGGGCATTGAATGACCACCAACAGTGTACAAAATGGGTTATTTTCTGGCGCATTTAAAAATCAATAAACCCGCATCAGCAATTAAAACATATCTTATGTGGTACTGTCACAATTAAAATTGCAAAAAACATATTAAACGTGAAAATATAAAGAAAACAAATACCTGAACTCACCAAAAAACATATTAAATGTGAAAAAATAAATAAATAAAATATCTGAACTCACCCATGTAGAACCCATTCGAGCTTCCGGGGTTGGCTGACATCGTCTCACAAGATGCAGTTTTTCTCTAAAAAACCTTCTTGAAAATGGCCTTGCAAATATATGTGTTGTCTAGTCTAATCATAAAAGATGCAGACGAGACGTGTTGGCTGACTTCTTCAAGTTTACTCCACAGCGTGCTCATCAAAAAACATCCCGCTGCTACATTCAACCTCAATGGGGCTACTGCACATGCTCTTCACTACTGTGGCATGCTAGGTAATGGAGTTCTTATGTTAGCTAGCTCATAACATTACTATATATCTGTCTTAGGCCATCTAGAAGGCCTTACTGACAACAACGCGTGATCTGATTGGCTATTGCAACTGTCTATCACCTGTATGTCCCTGTTCACTTACAGTGCACGGACGCCCGCATTGTTGATTCTGAAGGCTCAGGCAGATTTGGTACAGCAAGGCAACATAAGCTAGCTGAATTCTGATTGGATAAAAACTATATAACCTAAAAACAACAGCGCTGGAAGGAGCATAACATGACATGAAGAGAATATGAATACTTTTAGATATTTAGGGAAAGTAAATAAAAAATTACTTTTATCTTAAATTATGATCATGATTTCTGGTTTTGTTAGGCCAGCACAGAACGCCTTGCTGGCCCTGACGGCACACCACTGGTATTACGACATTTAGTGTTAAAATGTTTAATTTTACCGCGTTTTGTGTTATCTGTCATGCTGCAATTTACTGTGACTGGTAAACCAAGTGACATAAGTTACTTAAAAACTTAGTAGTAAAAGTTGCTCGTGAACTGGTTATGTGTAGACATGCTATTTGGGTAAGAGTTAAAGAAGTCAGTGCACAGCATGAAAAGCACAAACGAGTTACACGTGGTCGTCAGCTTACCATATTTTGTGTTCTGGCATTTCAAGTTACAGCATTTTGTCCTACGTTGTTACGGATTACGGCCCACCACCCGCGGTCGGAACCAGTGGGGTCGGGTGCGCTGCCAAGTGGATGGCAGTGAAAGTGGAGGCTCCGGACGGACCAATTCGGGGCAGCAGAGGCTGACTTTCGGGACGTGGAACGTCTCTACGCTGGTGGGGAAGGAGCCTGAGCTGGTGCGAGAGGTGGAGCGCTACCGGTTGGATCTGGTGGGGCTTACCTCTACGCATAGCAAGGGCTCTGAAACCACACTCCTGGACAAGGGATGGACCTTGTTCACTTCTGGAGTTGCTCAGGGCGTGAGGGCACAGGCGGGTGTGGGGATACTCACGAGTCCCCGGCTGAGTGCCTGTACGTTGGAGTTCACCCCAGTGGACAAGAGGGTCGCCTCCCTTCGCCTTAGGGTTGGAGGGGGGAAAACTCTGACTGTTGTTTGTGCATACGCACCAAACAGGAGTTCAGAGTATTCAGCCTTCTTGGATACCTTGCATGGGGTCCTGTATGGGGCACCGGCAGGGGATTCCATAGTCTTGCTGGGGGACTTCAACGCGCACGTGGGCAATGACAGTGATACTTGGACTGGCGTGATTGGGAGGAACGGTCTCCCTGATCTGAACCTGAGTGGTGGATTGTTATTGGACTTCTGTGCTAGTCACGGACTTGCGATAACAAACACCATGTTCAAGCATAAGGATGCTCATAGGTGTACCTGGTACCAGAGCACCCTAGGCCAAAGATCAATGATCGATTTTGTAATCGTATCAGCTGATCTGAGGCCGTATGTTTTGGACACTCGGGTGAAGAGAGGGGCTGAACTGTCAACTGATCACCATCTGGTGGTGAGTTGGGTTAGATGGCGGGGGAAACCTCTGGACAGACCTGGCAAACCCAAGCGTGTAGTGCGGGTGAACTGGGAACGTTTGGAGGAGTCCTCTGTCCGGAAGGACTTCAACTCCCACCTCCGGCGGGACTTCTCTGCCATCCCTGTGGAGGTTGGGGACATTGAACAGGAATGGGCAGTGTTCAAAGCCTCTATTGCTAAAGCTGCAGCTGCGAGCTGTGGCCAGAAGGTCTTAGGTGCCTCAAGGGGCGGTAACCCTCGAACACCCTGGTGGACAGTGGTGGTCAGGGAAGCCGTCCGACTGAAGAAGGAGTCCTACCGGGGTATGTTATCCCAGGGGACTCCGGAGGCAGTTGCAAGGTACCGACGGGCCCGAAGGGCAGCGGCCGTGGCGGTGGACGAGGCTAAGCAGAGGGTGTGGGAGCAGTTCGGGGAATCCATGGAGAAGGACTATCGGGCGGCACCAAAGCTGTTCTGGAAGACCATACGGCACCTCAGGAGGGGGAAGCAGGGAACCATCCAAGCTGTGTACGGCAAGGATGGGACTTTGCTGACTTCAAGTGAGGAAGTCGTAGGGCGTTGGAAAGAGCACTTTGAGGAACTCCTGAACCCAAATACATCAGACACACCCTCCCTGATAGGAGCAGGGCCTGAGGATGATGGGGGATCGACGTCGATCTCTCGGGGTGAAGTCACTGAGGTAGTTAGACAACTCCACAGTGGCAAAGCTCCGGGGGTTGACGAGATCCGTCCAGAAATGCTGAAGGCTCTGGGTGTTGATGGGCTGTCTTGGTTGATACGCCTTTTCAACATTGCGTGGAAGTCTGGGACAGTGCCGAGGGAGTGGCAGACTGGGGTGGTGGTTCCCCTTTTCAAAAAGGGGGACCAGAGGGTGTGTGCTAATTACAGGGGTATCACACTACTCAGCCTCCCTGGGAAAGTTTACGCCAAGGTACTGGAAAGGAGGGTCCGGCCGATAGTCGAACCTCAGATTCAAGAGGAGCAATGTGGATTCCGTCCTGGTCGTGGAACAACTGACCAACTCTTTACGCTTGCGGGAATCCTGGAGAGGGCCTGGGAGTATGCCTATCCAGTCTACATGTGTTTTGTGGATTTGGAGAAGGCGTATGACCGCGTCCCTCGGGAGATCTTGTGGGAGGTGCTGAGGGAGTACGGAGTGAGGGGAACCCTGCTGAGGGCCATCCAATCTCTGTACAACCAAAGCGAGAGTTGTGTCCGGGTGCTTGGATGTAAGTCGGATCCGTTTCCAGTGGGGGTTGGTCTCCGCCAGGGCTGCGCTCTGTCACCTATCCTGTTTGTGATTTTCATGGACAGGATTTCTAGGCGGAGTCGTGGCCATGGCGGAGAGGGTATACGTCTCGGGGGGCTAAAGGTTGCGTCACTGCTGTTTGCAGATGATGTGGTCCTGATGGCACCTTCGGTTCGTGACCTTCAGCTCTCACTGGATCGGTTCGCAGCCGAGTGTTCAGCGGCTGGAATGAGGATCAGCATCTCCAAATCTGAGGCCATGGTTCTCAGCAGGAAACCGATGGTTTGTACAGTCCGGGTAGGGGACAGGACTCTGTCCCAGGTGGAGGAGTTTAAGTATCTCGGGGTCTTGTTCACGAGTGAGGGAAAGATGGAGAAGGAAATCAGCCGGAGAATCGGAGCAGCTGGGGCAGTATTGCAGTCTCTCTGCCGCACTGTTGTGACGAAACGGGAGCTGAGTCAGAAGGCAAAGCTCTCGGTCTACCGAGCTATCTACATTCCTACTCTCACCTATGGTCATGAAGTGTGGGTAATGACCGAAAGAATAAGATCGCGGATACAAGCGGCCGAAATGAGTTTCCTCAGAAGGGTGGCTGGCATCTCCCTTAGAGATAGGGTGAGAAGTGCAGTCACCCGAGAGAGACTCGGAGTAGAGCCGCTGCTCCTTCGCTTGGAAAGGAGCCAGCTTAGGTGGTTCGGGCATCTCGTGCGGATGCCTCACGAGCGTCTCCCTAGGGAGGTCCTTGTTGCACGTCCCACTGGGAGGAGGCCCCCCGGCAGGCCAAGGACCAGATGGGGGGATTACATCTCCTCTCTGGCCTGGGAACGCTTCGGGGTTCCCCAGGAGGAAGTCGCAAATGTTGCTCTGGAGAGGGAAGTCTGGGGGTCTTTGCTGGAGCTGCTGTCCCCGCGACCCGATTCCGGATAAGCGGTTGAAGATGGATGGATGGATGGATGTTACGGATTATGACATTTAGTGTTATAACATTTAATGTTATTGGATTCCGTGCTTCCTGGCTTCGATTCCCGGATTTGAGATCTTTCTGTGTCGAGTTCTCCATGTGTTCTCTTCGGGTACTTCGGCTTCCTCCCACATCTGGAGACATGCACCTGGGGATAGGTTGCCTGGCAACACCAAATTAGCCCTAGTGTGTGAATGTGAGTGTGAATGTTGTCTAGCTATGTTGGCCCTGCAATGAGGTGGCGACTTGTCCAGGCTGTACCCCAACTTCAACCCCAAGTGCAGCTGGGATAGGCTTCAGTTCTGTTTCGTGTTATGGCGCTTCATGGTTTGGCGTTTCGTTTTACATTTTGCCTTGCGACGTTTCGCATTACGTTGGGGAACTAGTTCTGTTCACGCGGGGAAATAATATTTAGTTGTGCATAGCTACACTAAGAGGACAACTTCACCCTCGCTCTCACTTTCCAAACTAACGCCCTTCATGATGTCTCCTAAAGGCAAGGCAGACTCCCTCAATGACAGAGCGCTGAAGAAATCCCCAAAGATATTCTCCTCTGAAAATAAAAGTGGTTGTTTTGCAAGCCCTGTCAGTGCTTGGTATACTTTCAGGAAAGAGGTTCCAAAAAAAAAGGATAGGATGTCAAAAGGAAGAAGGGTGAGCTCATGTTGTCCTCAAAACATTCCGCACACAATTTTGACTCAAACAAGCTACCTTTGGTGGGAAAGACAACAACAAACAATAGCGAATGAGTTCAGGAGAGTGTGGGGTTAAAGGGAAGTCAATGGTCTGCAATCAGTCGAATCTGTCGTCTGGGATGCTGGAGATGGCTCAGAGATGATTGCATGGAGCATAGAAAAAATAGGCAGACTTAATTGCCCCTTCTATGTATTTCGGGCACATTGCTTAACCAAAGCTGACAAGTTTCCCAGAGATGTGATGATGGGGATGTGGAGAATGGAGCCAAAACATGCTGCATCGAGTTGCATCTCTATCTTACTCTGAGATAATTACAGCATTCTGTTCTTTTAAAATACTATTATATTCTATAATGTCGCACTTTGCTCACAAAAGAGAGACTTGTAGAATAGTCCAAATTCAGCAACGTTGTCTGCACTAAAAGACATACTAACGAAAAGTAAAAGTCTAGTTCAACTCAAAGAACCACTATAGAAAACCTGAAACTATTTTAGGAACATGTGTAAATGATACACCACTACATACACTCCCTCAAAACGTGCGACATCTGTGGCATTGTGCTGTGTGATAAAACTGCGCATTTGGGCAGCCTAAGGCAGTGGTCCCCAACCTTTTTGTAACTGCGGACCGGTCAACGCTTGAAAATTTGTCCCACGGACCGGGGGGTGGGGGTTATGGTATTTTTTGTATTTTTTTTTTGTCATAAAAAAATACAATCATGTGTGCTCACGGACTGTATCCCTGCTGACTGCATTGATCTATATTGATGTATAATGTAGGAACCAGAAATATTAATAACAGAAATAAACAACCCTTTTGTGCGAATGAGTGTGAATGAGTGTAAATGGGGGAGGGAGGTTTTTTGGGTTGGTGCACTAATTGTAAGTGTATCTTGTGTTTTTTAAGTTGATTTAATTTTTTTGAAAAAATATTTATTTTTTATTTATTTATTTATTTTTATTTCTTGTGCGGCCCGGGACCAATAGATCCACGGACCGGTACCGGGCCGCGGCCCGGTGGTTGGAGACCACTGGCCTAAGGCACACCTGTGCAATAATCATGCTGTTTAATCAGCATCTTGATACCTGTGAGGTGGGACGGATTATCTTGGCAAATAAAAAATGCTCACTAAGAGAGAAATAGGTCTTTTGTGTGTATGGTAAAAGTTTTAGATCTTTGAGTTTAACTCATGGAAAATGGGAGCAAAAACAAAAGTGTTGCGTTTATATTGTATTATTTTTTTTTTCAGTGTATATATATATATATGTTTATATATATATATATATATATATATATATATATATATATATATATATATATATATATATATATATATATATATATATATATATATATATATATATATATATATATATATATATATATATATATATATATATATATATATATATATATATATATATATATATATATATATATATATATATATATATATGCGTGCATGTATGTATATATGCATGTACGTTTGCATATAAGTATATATATATATATATATATATATATATATATATATATATATATATATATAGTAAAACGATGACTTTTTTAAATCAGATTAATCACAAATTGCAGCAAATGCTTTGCTTGCATAATTTAAACTAACTTTAAAAAAAAGACCCCGATATTTTGACACAGCTATAATTTTTATTATCAGAATGTAATACAAAAACTTTTTTAAAAATATTTTACTCAAATACGCGTAATTTGTTTGCTCCAAGGTTGGTTTTATCAAAAGTCCCTAGTTTAAGCCGTTCCAGACACCAACATTTTGTAACGGCAAACATATTTTCCAATAGAAAATATTTATAATTTTACGTGCAGAAAACAATGCAAAAGGCATTGAAATGACCAACGATATGTGTACATGGAACATTTAACGTCACTTTTACTTGCATTGAAGACTTGAGACAGCAATTAGCAGCGAGAGAAAGCCCCACTAATGCCACCTCCATACTTTGCAACAATTTTTTTTCTTGAATTCTGTTTCTCTGGGTATTTTTAATAGTGCTGGCTGCGTCCTCGCACGTCTGATGACAGCACACGAATGCCCGAGACAACACAACACGTCACAATGTCGTGACTAATCTTCAAGGAAATCTGAGCGTGTAAGGTCCAGTTACGTGGTCGAACACAAACAGTGCTTGTGGCTCTAATAGTGCGAGAAAAACTCCATCGTTGCCAGCAAGGTTACAGTGCAAGACCAGGCTCTCTACGAAACTACGGAGGACAGCCGCTAAGTATATTACCGTTGATTGTTGGGTTAGATTTACATAGCAGTGTGGTGTGTTCAATGACACTGTGGAAACACAAACTTTTTAATTGTTCTTTATTTTGTCATGATCTCCATGGGGGTTTTGTGTTGTGTTCCTTTCTATGTTTAGTGTTTCTTCCTTATTTTTGTTCCACTTCCTGTTTTGGTTATGTCTTGCAGTGACTTTACCATTGTTTCTGAGTGCTGTCTTTCTCACCTGCTCTTGATTAGTGATCAGTGCACTCATCTGCCTCTGATCAGTAATCAGGAATGTTTATCTCTCGGTGTCACCTTCCGTGAAACAATGGTTCATTGTCTATTGTGACTAATGTTGAGGGTGTGCTTTTGGATTTTTGCTTGCCTTCTCTTAATTAAAAGACCCTTTCTGCACTTTGCCTGCCTTCTCTGCATTTTGCGGTCACGCCACCTGCTATCATGCGTAACCGTGACTTTTTGATTTTGTTAAGTTATTTTGCAGTACACACTAAAAACAAAAAACAGAGATTGATTCACCAACTTTGTTTAATTATATGAAAACCGAGACATATTTTTGGTGAATTATTTTCACCTAGAACCAAATCCTACTAAAACCTGGGCGTATGAAAACCGAAATGTCATTGTAGATATCATCGCGAATACATACAGAGCAATCCAAGTATCAGGTAAAGTACAATTAATTGTTCTGCCTTAAATTAGCAGCAAGGAAGCTGCTTTATATTCTAGGACCATCTGGATGAACTATGTGGTTTTCCAGCATCCATCAGATGGCTAAGTTTTAAGCTATGATTGATTGGCAAGTATTTGAGTTGAGGGCTGTGCTTGGCATGCGAGCTTCGCTGGCAGTGATGAGGCAATCAGGGATTTTGCTTTGATGCTGACAGTAAACGTTTTGGCGGCAGCACCTACTGAGGATAAGAAAAGAATTCAAGAGTAAAAGGTTTGGTTTGCTCCTTTTTTTTTATCAATGCAGTCAGCAGTCGACATGAATGAGCCTGCAGAGCTTTTGCACCATCAGAATTACTTTCATCATCTTTTTTAGAGAGCATACTTTTTGAGTTCAATGAAAGAAGAAACAATAAATGAGGTAATATCATCTGCTTCACCCTAGATGTCTCCTCATTTTGATAGTCCTCCAATTGTGGATCAACATAATCTTCAACAAACTGAATATATTATCATACATTCAGCGATTGTGTTCGGCTTAAATTGTTTTGTTCTTTTAATAACAGCTGTGAATTGCATTGTTTTGTCTATTATTCATATATTAACTTTGGTATTTAACACTACATAGACATTTGACAAGGTTAAAACATAGTTATGTCAATTATTATATTTTTAAAAATTTCAAGACAAGTTTGATATTGGTTGCTACAAGCAAAGACTGGGATAAAAACGTTTGGTTCTTAGCATGCAGATAACCAACAAAAAACAAAACAAGTTATCTTTATGTATGTTTTGCTCCTGGCATTTATTTTCCATAATATCATATTGTTTTTGAGGAATCTGTAAATAACTAACTGTACTTGGAACGCCTCCTTTACATCGGCAGTGTAACGACAGGGTCACATTTTACTGTGCGGATCGTTCTCCCAAGATGCAGCAGGAACTCCGGAGGCAAGGTGCATTGATTTATTGTCCATGAAACCATGCAAAAATACAAAAAGACCGAAAAGCGCGCTGATAGCATGGGAGCTATGGCGAAGTTTAGCACAGGAACATGAATCAAAGATCGTAGAAAATACTTAACATAACAGAGTTGCATGGAAGTAAATAGAAGACGTCGCCACTGTTGCGTAGTGCAAGCAAGGAAGCCGGACTGATTGTGGCGAAAAACAGGAATAATGATTACTACCCAGGAGCAGGTGAGCGTCCCGAACACCAATCAGAGGCAGGTGAAACTAGAGTGAAACCCGACCCAGCAACTAAAACACAAACCCAGGGGTGCTGAAAACAGAACTGAGGTAGTCAAACTAACAGAACAAAACATGATCCGGGCAACGGATCATAACAGGCAGACTCGATATGTCGTCCCCTCTTGGTTCGACGTCATCGACAGAACTAGAGCTCATTTCCCAGCATAGACTGTGGATAAAGAAATGTGAAACTATTATTTCGATCACTTAATTGCATGTTTTGTTGCTCTGGTCCATGGTTACTTAAAAACCGATATGGTTAACGATATAAGCAATAAAGAAACTGCCATTTCCAGACTTCCCTGCTCTTCCATAGACACACAGCCTATGTTTCCTCATGTTCTTTCAGCATTTCCTCAAGCATATTGAGAAAAAACATCAGTAGAAGAGGACGCAAAATATTTACTAATTCCTTTCATTCTAAGTGAAATGATTGTGATTCGGGATTAAGATGCTACCAAGCCACATACTACACAATATGACAATTGCCTCCAGTCTGTAATGCGAGCCTCGCATGATAGTGAGATAGGTCATGATCCCAATATGCAGAAGGCCAGGAGGACACTTGCAGGTGAAAAGTATTCAATCGTCAAAGAAACAAAAGACAAGAGCAGGTAGGAAGTGCTCCACAAGTATAGGGGAAGTGATGCACTGACAAAATTAAAACAATGTATAAAGTAAACTGTAACCAAATGCTGGCAGTCAGCAAACTGCATACCTCTGAGACGGGGCATTCGAAAATCTAGAAAAAAAAAAGCATCCACAAGGTAAAACGTTCCGACAACGGAACGTCGCACCATCTGAACTAAATAGACAAGCTAACAACAAACTCAAAGCAGGTGCGAGGTGTCAGAGCTCAGAGGCAGGAGTGAAGTCACTGCGGGTGAACACACAAAAAACTGGAAGAGCAACCAAAATAGGAGCGCTAGACAGAAACTAAACCCTCCAACACAGGAAACACTAACAAACTCAAAACAAGACATGACCGGTTGTGACGGATCATTACACAGTCTTCTGTAGGTGATGTCAGCAGGCTGACGCAGGACCGTCTCCATTTTGTAGATAAAAGCGGGTGTTCCAAAATGTGTTGAAACAACAAAAAACACGCTTAAAATCACTAATTTGCCTATTTTGGGGTGAATTTTTAATTGCAGACATCATTTTTAGGTCCCAAACTATGAAATAGGTTTCAATGCTGTCAGCATTAGACAAGCCCTTGAAGTAGTAGTTAGTAATAATCAGTGTGTCAGGGATTCCTGTGCAAGTACTTTGTCAACTTCAGCTGACTGACACAATTGCCACATAGACTACACGGGACTTGAGCTGGCGACTTGTCCAGGGTGTACCCCGCCTTCTGCCAGCACCCCACACCCCCCGCGACCCCGAAAGGGACAAGCGGTAGAAAATGGATGGATGGACTACAAGGGACTGCAGACTCTACGGAGGTGTTGCACATTCCTTCTCAAGATGCATTGAACAAGGCACCAGAAGGAGAATCACAATATTCACCTGCCCAAAAAATTATGACTTTTAATTATTTTTCATTCCAAATAAATTAGTTTACATTTTCAAAGATGAGTTGACAGAAAATAATAAACAACCACTGATCTATGTATACACCCTTCTTCAAAGTCAGAATTATTCAAAGTACAAGTTTCGCCCGACAGACCAAGCTGAGGCAGGCGGAGGTTTAAAAACAGTGTGATGAACAAAGTATATATGTATCATTGAAAAAGTTATAAAAATGATGACCAAAAAAGTGGTCACGCTTGACCTACTTTTTCAACTTTGTTCATTAAACCATTTTCAACTTTCCGCCTTTGTGGTCCGTCACCAAAACGTGTTCGGTGTTCGGTTTTGGCTTATAGTTGTTGTGTTATGGCTTTATATTGTTGTGTTGTGGCGTTTGTATTTGCTGTGGCTTTTGCAATCGTGCTGTAACTGAAAGTTGATGTGTTGTGGCGGTTGCATTTATTGTGAATTTTCTCTGTTAAGGTAGATGTTTTTTTAAAATGAGAGTAGTAGCAGGTCAAATCACTGCTCATTTAACCTGAAAATATGTGGTTGGTACTGCACTTTTTTGGGGAATTTTGCCTATCGTTCACAATCATTATGAGAGGCAAGAACACACATCTTTTTTTTTTTTTAGTATTTCAAAGATGATAAAAAAAACGCTTGGAAGATGCAGCTAATGAGAGTCACCGTTGTAGCCCTCTAAAACTTCAAAAACCTCCATCAACGTTTTATATACACGCTACTAGTCTATATATAATGGAAATAACAGACATGTTCATAACAATATGTAATATTTACAATATTTACCGTTTTCATAATCATTTTATTCATTGCCGGGACTGATATTTTTCAGTGCATTGATTTCCATTTCCATAGCAGCGCACTTCCAACTTCTAGGAACAAATGTTTGTTCCTATTTCCGGAAACAAAGGCGTATGTGTCTTCTAATCATGGCAGATTTGGTAACAAACAAGCAAAATACTATTTTTGGACAAATGAGGATTCACAACCTTTTTTTCTTTTTGAATCTGAATATAATGAGGATGAACTACTGTTACGACCTTTATTTAACCAGATAAGAAACCCATTGAGATCAAAATCTCTTTCACAAGGGTGACCTGGCCAAGAGGTCAACAGCACATGTCACAGAGCAGTTTCAGAAAAGTAATATGCTTTAAAATGCATAAAAGAGAACTGTAAAACAATAAAGATGTATACCTTTTAAAAACACAGGCACTGTGCAAATTTCTCCCGCTGTTTTGAGAAGCCAGCACGAAAGAAAAATGAGACGTTGGCGCAGACGAAAGCGGGGAGAGTGAGGTAAAAGTGACTCGAAGCTGCAAAGTGTGGAACTTGAAGCCAAGCTATTTCGAGATAAATGGAGTGTTTATCCCCAAAAAAACAGAAATAACGTCCCTGGTCAGCTGGACCAAACACACAACTGTCCATCAAGTGAGTCACACTTTATATTTATCATGATACACGCAGCACGTCATGGCAGACAGCATACACTGTCTGGTTAGCTGTGTACACACAAAAGATTAAATGTGGGCTAATACTTTACAAATACTGTAATATGATCGTTCATGTTTTTCAGTCTTATCGCATTGTGTTGTGCATTACAAACTCAAATGCATTTCATTTGACGTGGAAGCTAGCTTAACTCTTGCCGTAGTTAGCTTTTACGGCTAATACCGAAGCATGCCGATGTGTGACTACGCTAGAAAAAGAGTTTCTCAGTGTTCGCTCTTACAAAAACAATGTCGGTACAGCTTGGAACGTAAATAAACATTGTTGATGGTTTTTGAATGCATTTTTAAAGTGATTTAGGGGTAGACTTGATTGTTCCATTAACTGCATTGCTTGCTACATAAAACGAGACGTTTTTTACATCTTAGAATGCAAAAAAAACAAACGTTTGTCCTCTTGTCATAAGGATTGTGAATGATAGGCAAAATTCCAAAACAATAGTGCAGTTCCCCATAAATTTGTAAGGTAAACCTACCGTTAATTCAACCTAAAGAGATGTTGGTTGCACTTTATTTTTTCGTGTTAAAAAACAAAAGCAAAAGTATCAGGTAAATATGCTATTAACATATTGGTTACTCTACTTTTAATGAAAATTGAAAATGAGAGAATAAAAGTTTTCCTCTTGTTAATACAACCTAGAGCAGGGGTGGGCAATTAATTTTTACCGGGGGCCGCATGAGCAACCCAAGCACTGCTGGAGGGCCACATCGACAATATTTCAATTAAATTTTGCTCAATATTTTTTTTGATATATACCGTAAGATAAATAATAATAATAATAATAATTAATAATAATAGTAATACTTCAACATAGTGTGTGTAACAGCATTCCATGACAAAATGGCGGCGCATGAGATATGCTGCGGCTCACTAATGCTCTTGGGAGTGTAGAGCGATTTGGCAAAAAACACCCGTCATTTCTGTCAATTACATGGCTGGCTCAAAGCGTGAACACTCTGTGATCACATACGACCGACAGACAATTCTGGATGTGGATGGATCGGGTCGTTATAGACTGAAAGATGCATGTACGGTGGACCTCCTCGCTAGCATGGGAATACTTCGTGGGCTACATCGAGCGGCCTTTGTAGCAGCGGAGTCAAGTGCTAGCGGTGACCGCCAATGGAGACGACGTAAGCGGTGCGAGTGGAAGCAGAAGCGGGGATGCCGAGCGGGGCTAACAACAAAGAGAAAAGCTAACCAAAGAAACGTGGAGTCTCCGGGTAAGAAGCCATTTAAACTAGAACTAGCCGGCGCCAGGCTGGATAATCCCTGCACACATAGCAATTCTCTTAGAATAAAACACAACTCACATAATGTTTTTTCTTTTGTGACCGTGTCAGAGGCAGATATACATTGTACTGAGGTAGCTAACTATGATGCGTTCAGTTCATCGCAACATCAAGCAAACAATCTGAATATCCCCGTCGTATCAATTCCTAGATATGGTCGAAACTATTTAAAGTGCAATACGCATAATAGACGCAACAGTATTAATATTGCTACTTCGGATAATTTCAACAAACAATCCTCAAAACAGCCCACTACCTATAATATGGGCTTTTTAAACATAAGATCATTATCTTCCAAAACTTTATTAGTTAATGAAGTCATTAGAGACAACAAACTTGACGTCGTTGGTCTCGCCGAGACCTGGCTCAAACCAGGCGATTTTTTTGCGCTAAATGAAGCATCTCCTCCTGGCTATACCAATACACATGTTGCCAGACCTCTTAAAAGGGGAGGGGGTGTCGCACTAATATACAATGAAAACTATAATCTTACACCTAACCTAAATAATAAATATAACTCGTTTGAGGTGCTCACTTTGAGGTTTGTCACACCGCTGCCTCTCCACCTGGCTGTTATCTACCGCCCCCCTGGGCCCTATTCGGACTTCATCAGTGAATTCTCAGAGTTTGTTGCCGATCTAGTGACGCACGCTGACAATATAATCATAATGGGGGACTTTAATTTCCATATAAATACCCCATCGGACCCTCCATGCGTGGCGCTCCAGACTATAATTGATAGCTGTGGTCTTACACAAATAATAAATGAACCCACGCATCGCAACGGTAATACGATAGATCTAGTGCTTGTCAGGGGTGTCACCACCTCTAAAGTTACGATACTCCCGTACACTAAAGTAATGTCCGACCATTACCTTATAAAATTCGAAGTTCTGACTCATTGTCAACAAACTAATAATAATAATAATAACTACTATAGCAGCCGCAACATTAATGCTACCACAACGACGACTCTTACTGACCTACTGCCTTCGATAATGGCACCATTCCCAAATTATGTGGGCTCTATTGATAACCTCACTAACAACTTTAATGACGCCCTGCGTGACACCATTGATATTGTAGCACCGCTAAAGCTAAAAAGGGCCCCTAAAAGGCGTACCCCACGGTTTACAGAAGAAACTAAAGCCCAGAAATTATCATGTAGAAAGCTGGAACGCAAATGGCGTGCGACTAAACTTGAGGTTTTCCATCAAGCATGGTGTGATAGTTTAATAACTTATAAACGCATGCTTACCTCAGCTAAAGCTAAATATTACTCAAATCTCATCCACCTCAACAAAAATGATCCCAAATTTCTGTTTAGTACGGTAGCATCGCTAACCCAACAAGGGACTCCTCCCAGTAGCTCCACCCACTCAGCAGATGACTTTATGAATTTCTTTAATAAGAAAATTGAAGTCATTAGAAAGTAGATTAAAGACAATGCATCTCAGCTACAACTGGGTTCTATTAACACAAATACGACTGTATATACGACGGATACCGCCCTCCAAAATAGTTTCTCTCTCTTTGATGAAATAACATTGGAGGAATTGTCAAAATGTGTAAATGGGACAAAACAAACAACATGTTTACTTGACCCAATTCCTGGGAAACTTATCAAGGAGCTTTTTGTATTATTAGGTCCATCAGTATTAAATATTATAAACTTATCACTTTCCTCTGGCACTGTTCCCCTAGCATTCAAAAAAGCGGTTATTCATCCTCTACTCAAAAGACCTAACCTCGATCCTGATCTCCTGGTAAACTACCGGCCGGTGTCCCACCTTCTGTTTATCTCGAAAATCCTCGAAAAAATTGTAGCACAGCAGCTAAATGAACACTTAGCGTCTAACAATCTCTGTGAACCTTTTCAATCCGGTTTCAGGGCAAATCACTCTACGGAGACAGCCCTCGCAAAAATGACTAATGATCTATTGCTAACGATGGATTCTGATGCTTCATCTATGTTGCTGCTTCTTGATCTTAGCGCCGCTTTCGATACTGTTGATCATAATATTTTATTAGAGCGTATCAAAACGCGTATTGGGATGTCAGACTTAGCCTAGTCTTGGTTTAACTCTTATCTTACTGACAGGATGCAGTGTGTCTCCCATAACAATGTGACCTCGGACTATGTTAAGGTAACGTGCGGAGTTCCCCAGGGTTCGGTTCTTGGCCCTGCACTCTTTAGTATTTACATGCTGCCGCTAGGTGACATCATACGCAAATACGGTGTTAGCTTTCACTGTTATGCTGATGACACCCAACTCTACATGCCCCTAAAACTGACCAACACGCCGGATTTTAGTCAGCTGGAGGCGTGTCTTAATGAAATTAAACAATGGATGTCCGCTAACTTTTTGCAACTCAACGCTAAGAAAACGGAAATGCTGATTATCGGTCCTGCTCAACACCGACATCTATTTAAAAATACCACCTTAACATTTGACAACCAAACAATTAAACAAGGTGACTCTGTAAAGAATCTGGGTATTATCTTCGACCCAACTCTCTCGTTTGAGTCGCACATTAAAAGTGTTACTAAAACGGCCTTCTTTCATCTCCGTAATATCGCTAAAATTCGTCCCATTTTGTCCACAAGCGATGCTGAGATCATTATCCATGCGTTCGTTACATCTCGTCTCGATTACTGTAACGTTTTATTTTCGGGCCTCCCTATGTCTAGCATTAAAAGATTACAGATGGTACAAAATGCGGCTGCTAGACTTTTGACAAAAACAAGAAAGTTTGATCATATTACGCCTATACTGGCTCACTTGCACTGGCTTCCTGTGCACCTAATATGCGACTTTAAGGTTTTACTACTTACGTATAAAATACTACACGGTCAAGCTCCTGCCTATCTTGCCGATTGTATTGTACCATATGTCCCGGCAAGAAATCTGCGTTCAAAGAACTCCGGCTTATTAGTGATTCCCAGAGCCCAAAAAAAGTCTGCGGGCTATAGAGCGTTTTCTATTCGGGCTCCAATACTATGGAATGCCCTCCCGGTAAAAGTTAGAGATGCTACCTCAGTAGAAGCATTTAAGTCTCATCTTAAAACTCATTTGTATACTCTAGCCTTAAAATAGACTCCCTGTTTAGACCAGTTGATCTGCCGTTTCTTTTCTTTTCTTTTCTACTCTGCTCCAAACCCGGGGTGGACCGCTAGCCTGTTCATCAGATGGGGACATCTCTACGCTGCTGACCCGTCTCCACTCGGGATGGTTCCTGCTTGCCCCACTATGGACTGGACTCTCGCTGATGTGTTAGACTTTCACAATATTATGTCAGACCCACTCGACATCCATTGCTTTCGGTCTCCCCTAGAGGGGGTGGGGGGGTTACCCACATATGCGGTCCTCTCCAAGGTTTCTCATAGTCATTCACATTGACGTCCCACTGGGGTGAGTTTTCCTTGCCCGTATGTGGGCTCTGTACCGAGGATGTCGTTGTGGCTTGTACAGCCCTTTGAGACACTAGTGATTTAGGGCTATATAAATAAACATTGATTGATTGATTGATTGACTAATATAAATAAATTAACATTAATAATAAATGACAGTAAAATAAGCACACGTATGACTGAGGAGTCATAGTGTAACTTTGTGTGGTGTTTGAGTTGTCCGACTTTTTGTGTGGCCATAAACGCACCAGTGGTTTAGTGCTATGCGTGTTGGTGACAGATGACAAGTTGGTTTTGGCCTGGTTTGTACGGCAGAAAATTACTAGTTTTTCGAGAGAGAAGTGTTTTACTCATGTTTTTGGTGTGGTTATGTCCGAATATAAACAGTTTTGCTCAATAAAGTGATCGATATAATTCCTGTCCTCGAAGCATCTCGATAGACGTTACAATAATTGAACAGTGTTCAATTGAACGGTGTTGACGAACACCGTTAGGGCCGCTTGTTGTCACTGTCACTCAGAGTTGCATTGCAAAATTACATAGAATAAATTTGTATATTTTGTTTAGAATTCAGATGGGATTTGATTTGGTGCGCGGCATATATTTGCTGCGCGCAGCAGACGCTTGAGCAGTGCGCAATTGCGCAGGCGCGCACCTTAGAGGGAACGTTGCTTTGCAGTCCATGTCTTGTTGGAAACACGCCATTCTTCATCAACTTTTCTCTTTTTAGCGTCTCGGGTGTAAACCGTGCATCACTTGTCGCTGCATGTGCACCTTCACTCGCAGGTTACACACGGACACACGCCCATAAATAATACTTTTCAAAATAAAAGCAGCACAGTTGTATTGCGCGCACGACATAGATGTTTTTTCAACTTTATTTTGTAATTAATGATTGCAGCTGTTCACATTCACTCACAATCACGCACACGCATACGTACACACGGAAGTAATACAAATAACGATTTTCAAAACAAAAGCAGCACCATTGTATTGCACACTCGACATAGATACTTTTTAAAATGTATTTTGTAATTTATAATTGGCCTCACGCGGGCCGGACAGGGACGCACAAAGAATGCCCAGGTCTGACCTAAAGTGTGCACTTTATTTAAATACGATGTGAATGCATTAGTCATTAATTGTTGTTTACTGCCTTGGTATATCGTTAATTCATTTATACCTAATTCCCTTACAAGAAATAACAGGAATATAGGAAATTTCACACATTGGTTAATTTTTTTTTTTTTAGCTAAAAAGTTACTGAATGGATTTCAACTCACTTTATTGTTCTGGTTAGTAGCCGGAAAATGTAGAAAATGAACTGAAACTGCTACTGTTTTGTTTGTTTGCTTTGTGCAGGGGTTAAAATATACATTGCATTTAGGTCGCATATATCTTTGTAGCCGAAACCAGTTAATCTGCATGAGCAAAGCGAAAGAGAAATCCACGAAAGAAAGGAAGACGGCGTTGGTTATGCAAGGGATTTGGTTCGGGCTCAGTCTCATGCTGACTGAAGCTTTGACAGCACACTGCTTTTTATATCTGCGACTAATGTTGAGCCAATGTTTAACTTGCACTTTTTTGGCAGCCATTCCCAGCACTTTCCAACCTGAATGGTCACAAAATAAGCACGACTGCAAGCACATCGCTTCATGTCGCCTACAGCAACATGTCTTATTTCACTTGCTTTAAGGTAAAGCGGTGAGATTTTGTCCTTCTCCTCTTCTGACATCATCGCCGCTCCGAGGAGGCACGGCTAATATGTGTAACTATATGACAGTTTACGCCTCAAATTTCAAAAGAAGTCAAATTTGTACTAACCAAAAAATACGATAGCTTACATTCGGGGTTTGGGGATGGGGCATGTCAGCAAAATGAAACAACAGTTACATAAGAAGAGGGGGAGGGTACAGAGCAGTTGCTATGTATAAATGAAACACATTTTGCAGGAAAGACTGCCTGAGTCCTGATCATTAAAATTGCACAGTCGATGCCTTTGCAACCTATTTCTGAAAACTAGGCTGCACCTTGCACAGAGTGAAAGACTAACAAAACAGAGACAGGAATTTGCAAACCCGAAAATCGAGAAGTTGCGAGCATGATTTTAATTGGTTGTTTGTGTTTCATCAGTCCCAGAAGAGGCAATATTTATGAGTTTGATCTTTCCGTCTTTCTGCAAAACAACAATGCAGCCCAGTAGAATTTGACATGCAATGCATCCTGTGCCTTTCATTTTGTGCAGTTGCGTGACATTCTGTAAGATCCGTGGCATTGTTTTTGCAGGCTTTTACCTTCTTAGATGGTTAAAAATTCACAGCAGCAGCATTTGCTCATGTGCACCTGAGCAGACCTGGTGTGTCATTAATAAAGTTGCATATGCACAAAACGTGGCCTGAAAGTTTTGACCACCACTTTATTTTTATTTTTTTTACACAAAAGTACTGATACATAAAAAAAATACAAATGGTAGGAGAAGGGGCATACCTGTTCAACAATTGTGACGCTGGCATACACACATGTCGGATGGGGACGGCGTGGCTCAGTTGGGAGAGTGGCCGTGCCAGCAACCTGAGGGTTCCTGGTTCAATCCCCACCTTCTACCAACCTCGTCACGTCCGTTGTGTCCTTGAGCAAGACACTTCACCCTTGCTCCTGATGGGTCGTGGTTAGGGCCTTGCATGGCAGCTCCCGCCATCAGTGTGTGAATGAGTGTGTGAATGTGGAAATAGTGTCAAAGCGCTTTGAGTACCTTAAAGGTAGATAAGCGCTATACAAGTATAACCCATTTACCATTTAGACATAAATGGTTGATAAAATGGTGAAATTGAGAAATAATAAATTCATAATTCCACAGTAAAGTGGCAATGTTTTTCTTCAGCATTGTGAATACAAGTAATTGGCAGTTAAACATATCTACAGTATTAGGCCAATTCTTCTCAAATAGTGGGGCAGGCCCCACTGGTGCAATGTGACATGCTTTATCAGTGTCATGCAGTATCATGCTTCAAACCTGGCTTTGAAAAGCTGTGCACTACAAAACGTACTAATTTTAGGCATTATTCCAGACTTATTCATTTTGATAAAAAAATACAAATAAATCACAAATTGTTTCATTAATTTTTGGTTTGTAGGTTAAAATGTTGCTAATTAATTTGAATGTATTATTGTTTGTTGAGTTTATCTAATTGTTATTTTCAGTATCAGTCTCAAAAAATGTTTATAGTTTAAAAAGGTTAACATTTGTTTTTAATTTCAGGCAGATTGATGCACTTTAAATATTTTCTGTTACAGACTAAAAAACAATGTTTGTAAAGTCATTCTTTGTTGTGAGTTGATCTATATTAATTTCTTAATAGGGTTACAATGTTATGCAGAGGTGTACGTATAACAAGTGTATATGCAAATTATACTATTTATAGTCGCGGCTGGGAGTGGGGGGGCGGGCGTGAAATATTTATTCTTCCTTGGGGGGCATGACAGAAAATAATTGATTAGTACTGGCGACTTGTCCAGGGTGTACGCCACCTTCCGCCCGAATGCAGCTGGGATAGGCTCCAGCCACTCCCGAGAGTAACAATAAAATGGATTGATAGATGGGTGTATTAGGCCAACAGACAGTCATAGACAATTTAGAGTGAAAAGCTAATTTTATTTTCACTCGCATACAAAACATTCTAACTTGGATTGTTTCCCTGGCTTCAAGACTCTCCCAAAGGAAAGGGCGGTGAAGACACAACAAACTCCCTTCTTGTCTTTCATGGACACACACTTGTTGTTGTTGACTTTGGACTGACTAGCAACTGCACGACACCAAGGCCATGGAACAGAGACACGCGGCAGGCTTACACCCACACATGCATCCACCAAAAATATACGCCACACACACATATACCCCACCGCCCCATCCAACGCCCTTGGTGCGAATCCCTTAGGGGTGATGGACGGCTAGGCAGCGCCTGAAGAGTTTTAGACGGCCACCTTTTTCCCATCTTTTACGGGGCACCTTGTGGCGACCCTTTAGCGTTCCTGTTCTGTAACCCTGTACTCTGTTTGTTTGTCTAATCTTGAACGGGTTTGTGCTGAAAACAGAGTTTTGTTGTACTTGTGCAATGACAATAAAGACCTACATAAATGATGAATGCCTTGGTATTATTATGGAAGATACCATAAATGGTAGAGTTAGTACAACGTAACAGAAATAATGTTATGGCACCCTTTCCAAAGACCCTTGTGGGAATAGTTTTAGACTCTCTGTGATGGTCTGCCAAACTCCCATTGATCAAAAGGCTATAATTAAGGTGTATTTTCACTCCTGAGGTGACTTATAATGGCTGAAAGTTACTGTATGGTGCCATTCATTCCCACATAATGTCTGATTTATGAAAAGGAAGATTGTGTGCATCTGAACTTTGAGAGTAATTTTTTTTTTGCATTGTACAGGCGTAGCATCTATGACGACACATGTTCTTACGGCCTCATCTATCGATTAATTTACTTATCTATAAATTAATCGATAAAAGAGATTTTATAGCCTCAATGCATATTTTAGGGAAAACTGTTGAAACAATTTCTCTGCTTGCCATAACCTTTCTTTTTTTTTTTTTATAAATGCACATCATCAACATTGAAATGTCACTTTTAACATACGTGGAATATTTTTTTTTTCTTAAACTCTTCACTCTTCACCACCACATAGATCACGGCACCGAAACACTACCGCTCTCATGTGTGCTGTGTTGCAGCCGCCATGCAGAATTTATGTCTGCGTATATAAAGTCTTAAATTCTTCTATTTGTATTAGTTACACTCAACAAACAATTAATCAAAGAAACTGAAAGTCAATCCTATGTTTGTTTTCATTTTACAACGTACCTGTATAAATATGTGGCTTATAGTCCGGTATGGCTAATATATGACAACAAATATTGTATTCTTCTGAAATGTAGTTTGTACAGCGTATATACCAAAAAATACGCTATGTCTTGTTTTTCTTTATTCCACTAATGCTCTGTTGTCAATGTTTTTATCAGTGGGTGTCTTTGTTATTACTTTCCCTGCAAAGACAAAGTTTATTTTCCAAAGAAATTTCCCATTTAACAAAGTTAAAATAAAGGAAGAATGAAACGATCATGCCGTGTGTGGCAAATACCCTTGTGCCCTAAATAAATATAAGCCCTTTTATTTCACACAGGCATGTAATTGTTGTTTTACAAGGCGCATTATATAGTAAGCAGATGTACATACCAACTGTTTTGGAATACCATCTGCTGCATTAATTTTGTGTTGGACTGTGTACTGTGTTGTAAAAATGAACCTCCCTGTAGAGACAGTAAAGTTGCTACAAGAGTTAAGTTGCATGCTCCCACTCGGCGACTGCATAAAAGACTCTTGTTCCAGGCAACTTTATCTGACGTTCTTCTGCCCACGCAGCCCCTCTGGTGCTGCATATTTCAGTGTTTGCATAAAGACCAGACGCTTCTCTTTGGCTTAAAGTTTATATGGTACACCTCTCCGTTTCCGCCCAAAAATGCATTATTTCTTCCAGAGTATATATCCAGAATATATATATATATATATATATATATATATATATATATATATATATATATATATATATATATATATATATATATATATATATATATATATATATATATATATATATATATATATATATATATATGTAGCTGCATAGTGAGGGTAGATTGTGTGTGTAGAGTCTTTTAATATTAACAAAAAAGTAGAAATCATATCTGGTATTCAAATGCTCACATGCACACACACACACTTTTAAAGTATCAAAAGTAACAGTGAAGAGTTCACTATGGACAGTAACTTTTTAAAAACAATCAGCAAAAATGCATGATGTGCAAACTTCAATAATTTGCTTTGGAATTGAATAGGCTCCACCCCACAGGAAGTGAATTTAAATTCAGATAAATTCCTGATTGCCAACTAAAAGGAAAAATGTCACAATTAATAACAGGTTTTGGCTTAAAAAACAAACACTAACAAACTGATGCTGTCAAACACATTTCTCAATGGAGTTATTCACAGGAATTTTGATTATTTATGATTAATCACATTTATTACTTGCTTGCATGCAGTCCTCCCCATGGCCACATTGCATATATTTTCTTTTGGCCTAAGTTAAGAATTTTTAGACATAAAAATGGCTTAATGAACTAAAACCATTAATACTACTGTGTTATTGTCCACTAGAGGAGACCAAACTAATCAGAACTCACTATTCAGTACTGTGACCACTCAGTCTTAGCCAGCGTTACTAATATGGATAGAACAAGTGTAAAGTTGACTAAAGGGTGTTATTTCATGTCTAGAAGGCTCTCATAATTAAAAAAAAAAACTTATTTAGAAGGTTGTAAACCTTTTTTTATGCTCAAGCTATGAAAATATTCGATTCATGATTATTGATTAATTATCGCAGGCATGTCTAAAACCAATTATCCTAATAATCACTGACATATTTAGATAAAGGAGCATGCACAGTCAAAAAATGTGATTCATCTGTGTTTATGCAACACATGATTATTGTGATCATTGTTTGTGATTGATGGCAAGCTTTAATGTGTTAACTTTAACAACCCTTAATCAAAAACACAAATTCCCTTTGTTTTGAATATCTGGAAAAGGTAAAGAATTATGGGAAATTAAGAGTTTTTTTCCCACCAGTTTCCTTAATTTGAACGCTGTAATATGTCACACCGAAATTATCTGTTTTATAGAAGATGATAGTCACAGTATGGCTGCCGTCAGAAGGCTGCATTTTTTTAAATTGATTGAAATTATGCATGCAGGTTGTGATTAATCAGGATTATCAAAATTCAAGTGTGATGCATCTGATTTAAAAAAATATATATTAGACAGCACTAATATAAATGTATAACGCTGGGGATGTAAAGGTTTTAAAATCTTCTCAATGATGCCGTGACGCATGATGGTATCAAACAAAAACTCGATGTGTAGTTTTTTTCTGGATGTTTTAGATTGGCGGGTCTGAAAATAAACTGCATCTCCAAGAATGCTCTGCGCAGCGCAGTCCGTAATGTTGGGGCGTCGTGCAAAAGATAAAGCAGGAAGTTAAGTGTGCTCCAATTGTTTGCTGAAAGAGCTTTTTTTTTTTTTTTCAAAATCCGTTCATAACTTTCTAAGTTATGTTGCAAACAAACAGACAAACAAACGAACAAACCCTGGTTAAAACATAACCTCTGTGGTGGAGGTAATAAAGTGTGCCACATTCTTCTGGAGTATTCTGCTACCATCACCCGGAAAAGATGAAGCCACGGAAGCTAAAAGTCAATTTGCGCGGTATGTACATTAATAAAAGTTAAAATAACATTAAACTTTTCTAAGAAACTGCATTTTCAAAACTGATAGAAAAAATGTCCACTGTAGAGGACACTGCTTGTCTGAAAGTCAAAGTTGAGATATTCAGTGGATGTTCCCGCACAATTCTTTGCCCTTAGAAATATTTGTTTGTAGTAATAAATATGATTATAACAGTTTAGCATTACGTTTGTGTTCAATTACAGTAAGTGTGTTTATCCTAAACATTCCTAAACAATGGCATTTTTAAGTTTTTTTGTTTTTTTTTGCTGGGGAAACATACACCACAATAATATCGTACCATGACCTAAACACCGTGATAATACCGTATCATGAGATTTTGATATCGTTACATCCCTAATAATCACCTCATGATATTATTACACAATTGCGTATGCATTTGATTGTTAGATTTTTTTTATCTACAAATTTGTTATAGTTGTATGGAGGAGTAGACGGCACAGATCACAAGAGGGCGTAGTTAAGCTCTGTTTTATTTATATATATACAATATATATAAATAATAACGAAACAATAATATTAATTAAACAACAAAGGGATGAAGTGTGATGAAATCCAAGAGTGTGTATAATATGTGACTAAGTGTGGAATTAACTGTTGTGTGTTACCATGAGTGTTGAGCGAATCTTTCGTCAGACCAAAGGGGCGAGGCGAGAAGGCAGTTCGTGGGCAAGCAAGCGGTCGGGGGCTGGAGAGAAGCAACGAGGTCTGTGAGGCTGGAGAGAGGCGTCCTGAGGTCCGTGTCCAAAGTGAGGGGTCGAGGATCGAGGGAGGCAGTCAGAGTCCAGAGGGGGATCCAGGGAAGTGAGGCGCACAGCTCACTTCGAAGGTGACGGAGGATATGTACGCGAACAGAAGATTACGTTCGGGCCCGGAACGCAGGTCTGCACTGGCTTAAGAAGCCCAGGAAGATCATCAACGACAGGTGCTGATTGATTGCAGCTGTGCACCGGCGCAGCTCCTGCAGGAGTGGCGCGTGCAGGTACAATCAGCAGAGATGAGTGCGCATTGGAATGCGCCCGGGCCTTGACAAAATTAATGGATAAATTGCTTTGAAATCATAAGTAAAGGTGACAAACAAATATGTTTCTGTTTATCTTTACGAAAATATTTTTGTAATATATTTTATAATAAAACACAAGATTGTATAATAATATATCATATTTGGGATAATCATATATTCAAGTTTAAAAGAAAACTGAAAGTACGAATGCATTTAGTAAAATAAAAAATAAAATAATAATAATAATTAAAAATTAAAATTAAAATTAAAAACACATATATATATATATATATATATATATATATATATATATATATATATATATATATATATATATATATATATATATATATATATAATATATTTTATTGACACATACACTATATTATACACTATATTGCCAAAAGTATTTGGCCACCTGCCTTGACTCACATATGAACTTGAAGTGCCATCCCATTCCTAACCCATAGGGTTCAATATGATGTGGGTCCACCTTTTGCAGCTATTACAGCTTCAACTCTTCTGGGAAGGCTGTCCACAAGTTTGCGGAGTGGGTTTATAGGAATTTTCCACAATTCTTCCAAAAGCGCATTGGTGAGGTCACACACTGATGTTGGTCGAGAAGGCCTGGCTCTCAGTCACCGTTCTAATTCATCCCAAAGGTTCTCTATCAGGTTCAGGTCAGGACTCTGTGCAGGCAAGTCAAGTTCATCCACATCAGACTCTGTCATCCATGTCTTTATGGACCTTGCTTTATGCACTTGTGCACTGTCATGTTGGAAGAGGAAGGGGCCCGCTCCGAACTGTTCCCACAAAGTTGGGAGCATGAAATTGTCCAAAATGTTCTGCTATCCTGGAGCATTTAAAGTTCCTCTCACTGGAACTAAGGGGCCAAGCCCAACTCCTGAAAAACAACCCCACACCATCATTTTTTCGCTGAACCCTCTCTGTCAGTTTACGTGGCCTACCACTTCGTGGCTGAGTTGCTATAGTTCCCAAACTTTTCAATTTTCTTATATTAAAGCCAACAGTTGACTTTGGAATATTTAGGAGCGAGGGAATTTCACGGCTGGGTTTATTGGACAGGTGGCATCCTATGACAGCTTGAGTTTATACACCTGTGGCCGGGCCAAGTGATTAGGACACCTCATTCTGATCATATGGATGGGTGGCCAAACACTTTTGGCAACATTGTGTATTTGTTCTAGGCTTTCGTAATTGGTAAATTATCTGTATTTATATGACATTGGATTGAAAATGGCATTGGAATAACCAGAAGAAGATTGGAATACATGAATAAGATACTGTAATATAGATCTGAAGTCATTACCATCATTAACGTTTGCATTAGAAATAAAAAGAGAACCTGATAATAAAAAAATAAAAAAGCATGGCTGTAAAAGAGTTTCTAAACATAATTGCTACAGAAAATAGTAGTACAGATCACTTTTCCGCACACTCAGCTATATGTTACGCTCCACTCAACACATGCTGACTTCAGAGCTCTTGGTCACATGGGTCTTGTCCTGCTGTCTGTCTGCCAGTTATGATCACACAGGTATCTTGTAGTGCAGCCTGCAGGGAGCGTGAGAGCAGGCAGCATCAGAAGATGCTTTGGCAAAAAAAAAAAAAAAAAAAAAAATGAGGCCTCTCTGTGCTTCCCTTCTATAAGCTGCTTTGGTCTGCTGCTTTGCACTTTTTCAAAGAGCTGGCTAGGGCCATGGTTGCTAAGCCTGACACTGAGGCCAGCAGGCAGCCGTGGGGATGTGCATAGCGCGAAAGAGACGGGAAAAGAGCGACCATGAAGGCAGACAGGGGGAAGAGAGGTTAGGTGTAAGTGCACAAAAGAAGATCACAAGCACTTCCATTAGCCATTGGGCAATGTATCGCTGAGCTCCACCAGCACACACACCTGATGTCAGATCCTTCACTAGTTAATGCAGGTTTCCATGTTCTTTTTTACATCCCTCCTGTGCACAACACTCTCTGTAAACCTACTGAGACTGAAAAGAAGGCCCTAATGTCATTGTGTCCAGGGGGCCTCTAAGTCACCCTCCTCCCATCCTCCTTCATCGTCATCTTTTTGTTTGCAAAAGGCCCCCACCGTTCTCAAAGGATTAGATGTGCATTTTCAGACCTTTGTGTTCTCAAAAGGCCAAATGCATGAAGGCAGAGACTTCAATGGTTGGACACAGACTATTTGGACACACTGACATTGGAATGAACCAATTGTTTTTGACGGACTCATTATGGTTCGCAGCCATCTGATTCAATTGGATTTTGAATTTCACTCAACAGATCTTTTTTCCTTGAAACGTTACTGCCAGCATGTTCAATATCATACAGGTATATTAACATACAAAAATTCATAATGTCCAGCCGTGCTCAGCTAATGGATGTGCCTCAAGACTCCACTGTGATACGATGAGTCATGTATGTCAAAAAGCCTACGCCGCACTGCTGTGCTTGAGCAAATCAATCCTGTAAGACAGCCGACCGTTATTAGAAGTACTAAGTGCACGGACATTCAGTCCCACTGCAGCTTCACAATGGCACCTGACGATGCCAGAAAATATGAAAAGGGTCTTTACCTTTACAAAAAGTGCTCTCCTGAAGACTTTTTTGTGCACTACCAATAAGGAGAGACACAATGCAGAGTTGTGGAAATCAGACTAACTTGTGATGTAGTATTGCAATATTTTACCGACAAATGGTAAAATACGGTACCTCAAGCGACAAACATTTATATATATAAGTATTGAGAAGCTGCAGAATCTATGTTTCAATATGTTGTGTCTAATTCTGACTCAACAAACTGGATGGCCGAACAATAGCTTTGGTTCACAGACAGCTATATTACTGGTTGTGCTGTTACCCGAAAGTGACCTCTCCGGTCCGTCCCTCAAAAACGTCGGAGATAGTGTTGCCAGATGTCACGAGAGCACCATGCAGCAGCTTTATGAAAATAAGAACCCTATAATAAGGTGATTATAGTACAAAGACTTGACAACACTGGGCGGAGAATGACCAAAGGAGACACGCAATAGTCTACGCCACAAGGTAAAAGCTATACAATATTAATCCATTATTGCATAAAACTACTGTAGTTGTTTGTAGTACACTCAAAGTTCGATATAACGCAGTCGTTGGGGTCCATAAAATACCGATTACGTTATTACCAAGATCGCGTTTTATAGAAAACCTTATTTTTACCCTTTTCTTTTTGACAAAGTTATGCGTGTAGCTCGGCTGCCTAAACTCGCTTGGTGGATACTGCTCCCACGAGACTTTCATAAAGATTTACTGTTTAAGTTTGTAAATACGTGATAATTTGGTGAAAAAACCAACGCAATTGACTATGGTGGAAAAAACGGACGGGAATTTGTGGTTCACAGCACAATCGCATTATGTAGAACATTGCGTTATATGGGACCGCACTGTATCAAACTTAGAGTGTACATGGTATTATAATGATTTTCAAACAGTATTTGTAACCTAAAAGTTAGTGTCTCCTTTTAAAATTCATGTTACATGCTAAAATGAAGGTGTTTTGGGAGTACCAAGAAAGCATCAAATTGATTTCAAATGATTTCAATGAGCAGGGCTGCTTTGAGATACAAGTGTTTTGAGTTACAACCTTGGGCGCGGAATGAATGTGCGTGTATGTTTTTGTACAACTTTACTTTGAAATGTAAATCTTCACAGGTATGGGATGTATGCATTGTGTGAGCGATATCCTAATCTTTTGTCACCTGCATACAATCCTAATACCCACAGCACCTTGTATTTGCATAATAGCATCAAGTATCTTTCATTCATGTTCTCTTTTATAATAGACCAGTTTTTTCTTCTTCGTAAAAATGTTGAATTTGACTTTAGAATTGCAGACTGCAAAATGGTTGGCCTGCTAGTTGTTTGCTGCAAGCTGTGCCATCCCACCAGAGTAAGCCATGCCCAACCTGGGATGGAAGCTGTTTTTATTTTATTCGGGTTTATTTTTTAACATAACAGAAGGTAAAATGAGAAGTCATCAAAACAAAGGCATGTTGACTAAGACAATAACACAAATAACTGACATGTTAGTTAAAGTATAAATAGGAGACAAATGTCTACAGCAGAGGTGTCAAACTCAAATACAGAGTGGGCCAACATTTAAAACTGAACAAAGCCCCGGGCCAAGGTTGAACAAATTAACCTTATAATAGGGACCCAAACAAGTTTTGCATTGAATATTGAACAAGCAAGGCTTATATAACTTTATAGTGACATGCAAAGTTGCCCAAGCCAGATACCTGCCATCTTTTCTTGGATGCTAGTTCATTAATGTCGGAGCTCAGGCTTTGAGCTGAGGCAACCTTCATTATCCAACCAAGGTCAGTCATTATATCTCATAGTCCACCCGGACCAGAGTTTTGGGGGCGTGCCTTTAAGGCACTGCCTTTAACATCCTCTACGAGCTGTCGTCACGTCCGCTTTTCATCCATTCTAACAATGTGCCGGCCCAGACACAAGACATGTGCGGCTTCTGTACGCAGACACACGTGAATGCAACGCACAGTTGATCAACAGCAATACAGGTTACACTGAGGGTGGCCGTATAAACAACTTTAACTCTGTAAGATATATACGCCACACTGTGAATCCACACCAAACAAGAATGACAAACACATTTTGGGAGAACATCCGCACCGTAACACAACATAAACACAACAGAACAAATACCCAGAACCCTTTGCAGAACTAACTCTTCCGGGACGCTACAAAATGGTTATGGTTACAGTATGCACATCTGATGTGGCTCACATGTGCTCCACTGAATGTTTAGGGATGTTTTGCATTTGCTCAGACACAGGACAAATTAGAGGGAACATTGGCCTGGACCCCAGGATGGAGAGACGGCAGGTGAAGTACAGGCAAAATGTATTTAATAACAAAAAATACTGCAGAGGGGAAGTGCACAATAAAACTAACCGGCCACAAGAAGCATAGGGAGCACAAATCACAATTGATCCAGAGGACAGGGCTGGAATATAAATCATTCCGATTGGCAACCAGGAACAGGTGTGTCCTGATTTCAAGGTGAGATCGCCAGCACTCAGACAAAATAAGTAGTGGCAAAAAAGAAGCAAACCGGAACAATTAGACCGTTGGACAGGAAATAAAACAATATTCCAGAAACTAAAAATAATTGTCATGAGAGATCATGACAATAAGTATACAATGCTTTATACCCCTCATACAGTATTTCATACTTACATTTGGTTTAAGGCTTCTCCAAAGAAAGATAATATTTGATTTTAAGACACATCAGCCCCCAGCAATAAGATGAAACATCTGAAGCTGATACGTAATCCGGAAGATTTCTACATACTTTCTGTCAAATGGCGTTGCCTTTTAGACTCCGAGACCGGATTTACGTAGAATTTTCTTTTTTTTATCTAGATTTTTTTGAAGAGTTAAAACCTGATACTTCCATCTGCACGATTTAAGACATTAAAGCATCCGCGTTTCTACCCTAAACTGCAGAATACATTGTGATGTTCATTGAAATCCACAATATCATGCCAACAAACTAGAAATTCAGTCAAGTTTCTGTCACTATACAGCAACAGTTGCACCTGTAATTGACATCAGAGCTGCTGAGTCAACTGAATTAGGGTGAGATAGTAAACAGTCCTTATAAAAACTTGGTTTGCTGCTGATCTAAAACTAAATTACACAACAACCCTTTTTCCTGCTGAAGCTCCAGTATCTGATACGCAGTTGTGCTGTATCTCACTAAACATGATATCATAGAGTAGATTACTCCATATCACCATTCCAATCTAATTAATAAACATTTTAGTCAAACGTATAATGCTGTTTTTAGTATAAACCATTGACTCTCAAACTGTGGTACATGTACTACTACTGGTATCATCTAGAGGTACGCCAAAGAATCACTTGATTCAATTACAGTGTTTTTTTCTTCTTATATTTGAACACAGTGTTACGGTTCAAACAGTATGTACTGATACAGTGCCCAAAAATATATTAAACATACTTGTTAAATACAACCTCTGCCTTGTTATTAATAATTACTTAGGCCTACTACGCTACTGTATTTTAATGTTAGTCATTTTGGTGGTACTTGGAGAGACACGTTTTTGGTGGAAACAAATTTGAAAACCACTGGTATAAACAAATATTCATACATTGTTAAGATCATTTCTTCTTGATTAATGATTCATACATTGTTTTGTTTTTGACAGAAATATTTCACTCAGTTATTTTGTTTCTTCTTTTGAATAATAAGAACACTTATTAATAGTGTTCTTGTTGCATTCTATATTTAACTCCAAAGTGAAGGTAAATACATTTAATACTTCCTCTCGCCCAGAGTTAATATAGCAGAGATCTTTTTTTTCTATGGAATCAAGAATTCTTGGCCCTGTATCTTGTGTGTCAATGGCTTTAAAGCAGCTAAAGAGATTATAGAGCGCAGCGCGTTGAGCCTGTAGTTTAAAGCTCAGTCTGCATTCTCATTCAGCATACAGGCAAATACACTCTAATGATGTTACAACACAAACGGATATCATAGATTTATCAACAGACAAAACCCAACTGTATATGATTACCATGTTTTATATTTACAGAAACCTTTTAATGAATTATGTGTGTTTATGATCTTGGTTTACAAAGGGAAGCTGGTTTCCCAGTGCTTTTTAATGGGGCATTTCTGAACTTTCTTAAACACAAAATTGAATAACTGTGTTGTTGTGATTGGGTGTCATATAAATATGTGAACTGAAAATAGCTAGATGACTATACAATGCATATAATATATGATACAATGTATCCATTTGAACCCAATTCAGTCGACATATGCAAGCACATTCGATGAGTTTGTTAAAGCCCACAAAAAGTTGGTTTAGTAGCTAGAAGAATACTGTATTGACCTCGAAATGCAATGGCTGTTAATCGAACAATGAAAATGAACTTGATAACTTTTCTTCGTCGCTCACGTCTAAACAGGAAGACAAAAGGTTCACTCTGTGCACCACTCTCAGTTGGTTTATTCAATAGTAGAATTAAATGAACGGAGAACTCTCTTGTCAGTCATCCACAATTTGTGTCTATGTGGGTGAAGTGGGAATGTTGGCTTACACACAGAGGATGCACGGACAGAACCTTGCGAGTTGCGACTCCCGAGTGACGACTCTGAGACAAATTAATTTTTTTAGAATGACACGATCTGAAACAATTTAGTAAGTTGAAATTGATTCAGTAACTTTTTAACAAAAAATAATCAAGTAGTGTGTCCATCCATCCATCCATCCATCTTATTCCCTTTGGGGTCGCAGGGGGCGCTGGAGCCTATCTCAGCTACAATCGTACACCCTGGACAAGTCGCCACCTCATCGCAGGGCCAACACTGATAGACAGACAACATTCACACTCGCATTCACACACTAGGGCCAATTTAGTGTTGCCAATCAACCTATCCCCAGGTGCATGTCTTTGGAGGGGGGAGGAAGCCGGAGTACCCGGAGGGAACCCACGAAGTCACGGGGAGGACATGCAAACTCCACACAGAAAGATCCCGAGCCCGGGATTGAACTCAGGGCTACTCAGGACCTTCGTATTGTGAGGCAGATGCACTAACCCCTCTGTCACCGTGCTGCCCCAAGTAGTGTGTGTAAAATAAATACTGGATACTGGAAACTGCAGGTGAAGTTTCCTATATTCCTGTTATATCTTGTATGGGAATTAGGTACGAATGAAATATGGACACAAACAAGCAAGTAAACAACAATTAATGGCCAATGCATTCACATCTTATTTGAATAAAGTACAACCAACACTTTAGGTTGAATTAACAAGAGGAAACACTCTCTACTCACAATTTCAATATTCAAGCAATTTTCTATAAGAGTACAGTAACCAACATTTTAAGAAAAGATTAAGTGCTAAGTAAAGTTCCCAGAACTGACCATTCGGTATCTGTTCCCAGCCCTGGCTGGCATCCCAGATGTGCGGACGGATGCATGCCCCTCATCCCTGTTGATGGTGTTGGCCCCTCGCTTCCTAATTTCCATAACCTCCTTCATCCATCTTTTCTATTTCTTTCTTTCTGATGAAATGACTTGTCCTTGGCTGCCAGTTGCTAGTTGTTGTGTTCCTGCCATCGTCTTCCGAATTTGACGATACACCAGGGCAATGCCCAGCCCAATCAGCAGATGCTCTGCCATCACGGTTCCAAATAGGTAGATGTCTTCCACGTCTTCGACGGTCAGCACTGAGAAACACATGATTCTCCATTTCTCCCAGGAGTCTCTCACGTACCCCACAACAATAGTTCCGTCAGGGCAGCCAGGTTCCCTAGGACCTCTTTTCCTCGTCAAGAAGATTTTGTCGATTGAGTCGAGAGTCCAGCTAATCAATTCCATGTCTGGTGTTTAGATTTCAAAGGACAGCGCAGAGAAAGAGGCTCCTAAAAAGTGCAGACAGGACAAAACAAGAGAGCAAGCAGGGAGAGACGGAGAGGGAGGAAAAATGTGACCGCCTCCACCAAGTGCCAAACCAACTAATAATGGATAATACAGAAGGGGATATCATTGTTTACAACTAGTGCAACCATCTTTGAAACAAACTCAGAGTGGTGAGAGTGCTTCCGAGTTGGAAATCCGATCTCGGGGGGCGTTCCAGTTGAAATTCCGACTTCCCAGTACCAATGGAACAACCCTAACATTAAAGAGGATCAATAGATAACAAAAGGCACAAAACAGGAAATAGGGAAAATAAACTAAATAAAAAACCCATCATGTGAACCATGACAATGGCCTTTTTACCTAGCAAAAAAGATGGGCTGTCTTTTAATCGGGGCTTACAAGTTTATTAATATATGTAAATTAACAGGCTGCCAATGCACTCGGTGTCCATGTTGCACAATGACACACGCTCTGGATAGAGAAGAGATAAAAATGTGTTTTGTACATCTAGCGTTTAAGGCGCAGTGCTTCACTGGTACTAAAATTGGTGAGTGACTCAGGGCAGCATTGCTCTTTAAAAGTACATTTTAGAAGCTTTTCATGAAAAATAAGCTGTTTAAAACAACATAATATAAATGATTACCAAGGTATCCAACGGAGCACTTTGCATTTTATTTCGGAATATTTGAGTTGTGTCATTCCTTAAGTCAGTAAAGCTGCCATTCATTTTCTTACTTAATGCATATGTTTTATTTAGTCCAATTGCAATTTTTTCTTAATTTTTGGTGCTGAGTAGCTTTGGCAAACAACAGAGGCAGAGTTGTGGTGCTAATTTTAATAGAATGGTGATCAACAAAGCAGAATAAGCAGATGCATGCCAAGCAGCCAATAAATGATATGTTATTTAACTAATATTAAGAACATTGTTTAAAAAAGATGAAATATTTTTTTTTTGAAAACAAGTCTTTAAAGAAACATATTATATTCTGGGTTCTGTCGTATAAAATTAGTGCTGTCAAATGATACAACTTTTTAATCAGATTATTCACACTTTTTAATTTGGATTAATCATGTTTAATCACAAGTTATTAGTATCTTTCATAAGTTAAATTAACTTAAAAAAAGACAACATTTTTAAATGTTTTATTTCATTTATTTGCTCAAAGCTTGGTAACAAGTGTATCTAAAGTCTTGTCTGGGTGCTCAGTGGTTGTGGTTAGAGTGTCCGCCCTGGTATTGGAAGGTCGTGAGTTCAAACCCCGACCGAGTCATACCAAAGACTACAAAAATGGGACCCATTACCTCCCTGTTTGGCACTCAGCATCAAGGGTTGGAATTTGGGGTTAAATCACCAAATTATTCCCGAGCGCGGCACAGGCTGCTGCTCATTAATCCCCTCACCTCCCAGGGGGTGAACATGGGGATGGGTCAAATGCAGAGGATAATTTCACCACAGCCAGTGTGTGTGTGACGATCGTTGGGACTCTAACTTTAACTTTGGGAGTGAAATTTGACAGCCCATCCTTTGCAGTCTACTCACTCATCTTTGCAATGGTGTATGCATTGACTGATCTGTACGGTCAAAATAAAATTGTACAATTAATCTGCGTATAGCCAAGAATAATGGAATTATTATTTGTTATTGATCACCGGAGTTAACACGTTATTTTTGACAACCCTAAAAAAAAATGTAATTAAATAAACTGATACGACAATGACTACAATCTTTGATGCATGAGGTGGACTGCGACTGAATCAGGTACTGCACATCTTGCATCTGCAATTAACTAAAACCATTAAATCATGGCAGTTAAGTATTGCTTATTTGTTTACAGTGTCTTTTATTTCAAATTATAATAAACACATCACTTATTTATATAATTTGGCAGCCACAGTACAGTATGTCTCATCATCACTTGCCACCCACTAGTCCAAGTAATTAGGCTGCGAAAAATACATATATCAATTCACATTATCACTTCAGGGGGTCTTGTTCTCAAAAAAATCACCAAAAAGGACAAAAAATCCAGAATCCTGCAACTTGTGATGACGTTGACAGTGAGTATTCAACTTGGCAACTAAAGACAGAGCATCAACATAGACCCCTGAAACCCAAGCATGTCAAATGTACAATCACATTCTTGACAATGACATTTAAACTTGAAGCTCACATTCTTAGTCTCCAAGAGCTTCACAATTAGTGTTTAGAGTTGGAAGACACAAAGACATAATAAACTAAATGCAATGGTATGCCACTGTTTAAAACAGGGGTCTACAAACCGTCGCCCGGGCCTTATACCAGTACCCTGCCACTCCTTTCCGAGTAAGCTCATGAGCGTCCAAAATTTAAAGGATTGATTTTAAACTACTACACTTGAACAAACATGTAAACAGTGTTAACCCGTGCTTCCGGCTTCCCAGCATGCCTTGCTGTTCAAGTTGCATCTAATTGTCAGCGTAAATTGCCTTTCCATGAAGTACCCGGGGGGACCACTCCTTATGTATCAGTCGGTGACGTCTCTGCGCCGCAAAGTGTCTACATGCACTATGGACTGGATTCTCACATTATTAACCATATCCACTCGGCATCCATTGCACAGGTTGCCCGGCGGGGGGTCCCCACATCTTGTCCCCCCTCCAAGGTTTCTCATCACGCCCAATGGGTTGAGTTTTTTCTTGCCCTGATGTGGGATCTGAGCCGAGGATGTCGTTGTGGCGTGTGCAGCCCTTTGAGACACTTGGGGACGGCGTGGCAAAGTTGGTAGAGTGGCCATGCCAGCAATCGGAGGGTTGCTGGTTACTGGGGTTCAATCCCCACCTTCTACCATCCTAGTCACGTCCGTTGTGTCCTTGGGCAAGACACTTCACCCTTGCTCCTGACGGGTGCTGGTAGTACCTTGCATGGCAGCTCCCTCCATCAGTGTGTGAATGTGTGTGAATGGGTGAATGTGGAAATACTGTCAAAGCGCTTTGAGTACCTTGAAGGTAGAAAAGCGCTATACAAGTATAACCCATTTACCATTTAATTTATTTGTGATTAAGGGCTATATACAGTAAATAAACTTTGATTGATTGATTGATAGTAACCATCACGTGTCAACTTGATTATGGTCTATTTCATTCATGTATTTATTAGGGCTGTCAAGTGATTGATTTTTTTATCAGATTAATCACACTCTTGAACTGTGATTAATCATGATTAATTTCAAGTTATTATTTGCTTCCATAAATAAAATGTGCTTAAGAAAATACACCAATATTTGGATGCAAATGCAATTTGGTAGTCAGAATGTCATACAGGAACGTTTTTCTAAATGTTTTACTGACCTGCAAGTCATTGATTTGTTCAAAACTTGGTGAAAGTAAGCATAGTAAGTATTAAGTGCACATTTTGAAAGTCTTTGCAATAATATACAGCAAACAAGGTACGTACGTACAGTATATTATTAAGTAATGTAGTAAACAAATCCATAAACCACTTTACATAGTGCACCATTTACATCTGGGTTTCATCTTTCTCAGTTTAACCAGTTGTTTAAACAAACAAGCTAATGTACCTTTTAATTCGGATGACATTGCTGATCTCTTTTTTGTACAAATTGGTAGTTTGTACGACGTTAGCTTGCAACATGAATGACATCAAGCAGCACTTGGCCTTTACAGATGATAAGTGGCTTACATGCGGTCAATGTTCCCTCTAAGGTACGCGCCTACGCAATTGCACACTGCTCATGGATCCTCTGCGCACAGCAAATTTATGCCGCGCAGAATAAAATCCAATCTGAAGTCTATACAAAATACACACATACCTAGTAGTTCTGTAGGATTTTGCAATGCAACTCTTAGTGACAGGTGACAACAAGCGGCCCCTAACAGATAAAACAATTTTTGTCAACACTGTTCAATTATTGTAAGGTCTGTCAAGACGCTTTTAAGAGGATAGGAATTCCATCCATCACTTTATTTAACAAAACTGTTTATATTCGGCCGTAACCACACAGAAAAAACATTAGGAAAAAACTTCAATGTAGTAAAACTGCTCAGGCTTAAACCAACTCTATGTCATCTGTCATATCAACAGCACCCGCAGGCTCTCTCTCAACATAGCACTTATGGCACTTAGCCAATGATGTGTTTATGGCCACACAAAAAGTCGAACAACTCTAACACCACACATAAAGCGTAAATTCAAGGTCGTTACACAATGACTCCTCAATCAGATGTTTGCTTATTCTACTGTCATTCATTAAGGGTGTTAATTAATGGATATTAATCATGAAATGTTGTTACTACACTAAATGACTGCTAATAAAAAGAAATGTTTCACTGACAGAAAGTTTTAAGAATGTACACTTTATCCCATGCTTTCATCTCATTGTGCAACATGTGAATGTTTTAAGGGAAACTTAATGTGATCTCTTAAAGGGGTACACATTATTTACAAACTAGGACCCCCACCCAGACATACAATACTAAAACATAGCTCATGAAAAACCTTGTTTTTGTTATATAAATTGTATGTGGGCTAATTAACTTACATTATTTTACAAAATAATCTCATAAAAATTACAGGTGTCATTTAATTATTATAATAAAACATTTAACGTGTTATTAAGTCCAGTTTGGGACATGGCCACAGTGTATATGTCTGATGTTGCTCATATGTGCTCCACTGAATGCTCAGGGAGTTTTTGCGTTTGCTCAGACACATGACATATTAGAGCAGGGGTGGGCAATTAATTTTTACCGGGGGCCGCATGAGCAGCCCGAGCACTGCTGGAGGGCCACATTGACAATATTTCAATTACATTTTGCTCAATATTATTTTTGATGTATACCGTAAGATAAATAATATTTAATAATAATAATAATAATAATAATACATGCACCTGGGGATAGGTTGATTGGCAACACTAAATTGGCCCTAGTGTGTGGATGTGAGTGTGAATGTTGTCTGTCTATCTGTGTTGGCCCTGCGATGAGGTGGCGACTTGTCCAGGGTGTACCCCGCCTGCCGCCCGATTGTAGCTGAGATAGGCTCCAGCGCCCCCCGCGACCCCGAAGGGAATAAGCGGTAGAAAATGGATGGATGGATGGATAATAATAATAATACTTTAATTTAACCTAACTTAACTTTATACTAAAAGTACTGTTTTTGAAATCATTTGTACCCCTTTCAGAGATCACATTTAGTTCCCCTTAAACATCCTCATGTTGCACAATGAAATGTAAGCATAGGATGAAGTGTGCATTCCTGTAACTTTCTCTAGTGACAGCATTCCATGATTAATATAAATAAATTAACATTAATAATAAATGACAGTAAAATAAGCACACGTATGACTGAGGAGTCATAGTGTAACTTTGTGTGGTGTTTGAGTTGTCCGACTTTTTGTGTGGCCTTAAACGCACCAGTGGTTTAGTGGTATGCGTGTTGGTGACAGATGACAAGTTGGTTTTGGCCTGGTTTGTATGGCAGAAAATGACTAGTTTTTCGAGATAGAAGTGTTTTACTTATGTTTTTGGTGTGGTTATGTCCGAATATAAACAGTTTTGTTCAATAAAGTGATCGATATAATTCCTGGCCTCGAAGCATCTCGATAGACGTTACAATAATTGAATGGTGTTCAATTGAACGGTGTTGACGAACACCGTTAGGGCCGCTTGTGGTCACTGTCACTCAAAGTTGCATTGCAAAATTACACAGAATAAATGTGTTTATTTTGTTTAGAATTCAGATGGGATTTGATTTGGTGCGCGGCATGTATTTGTTGTGCGCAGAGGACGCTTGAGCAGTGCGCAATTGCGCAGGCGCGCACCTTAGAGGGAACATTGCTTGGCAGTCCATGTCTTGTTGAAAACACGCCATTCGTCATCAACTTTTCTCTTTTTAGCGTCTCGGGTGTAAACCGTGCATCACTTGTCGCTGTGCACCTTCACTCAGAGGTTACACACGGACATAGGCCCATAAATAACACTTTTCAAAATAAAAGCAGCACAGTTGTATTGCGCACACGACATAGATGTTTTTTCAACTTTATTTTGTCATTTGTGATTGCAGCTGTTCACATTCACTCACAATCACGCACGCGCATACGTCCACATGGAAGTAATACAAATAACGCTTTTCAAAACAAAAGCAGCACCGTTGTATTGCACACTCGATATAGATACTTTTTTAAATGTATTTTGTAATTTATGATTGGCCTCACGCGGGCCGGACAGGGACGCACGAAGGGCCGGATGTGGCCCGCGGGCCGCAGAATGCCCAGGTCTGTATTAGAGGGAACGTTGCATGCGGTGGCTGTCCATTTACAAAAGTTAAAAGGCAGGGTACACCCTATACAAGTCATATTCTTGCGAAATCCACATTTTGCACATTATCCTTTAAATTTTGCACATCTGAATTTGTATTTATATTTGATTTTTTTCCAGGTAGCTCACACCGTGATTCAGAGATGAACGTTTTGTTGATTTTACTGCATGTCCAGTGCATGTTGAACAATTGACAATAATGATGACTTTGACTAATATTGTGCGATTATTTGACTGAGTTTGTGCTGTTGCTGCCATACAGTGTTTAATTTTGAATCTATATAAAACTGTAAAACTTTATATAACGGTTAAACATCAATGCAGTATTTGTTTTCTTGAAATACCGTGCTTTTCAAGGAATGAAAGTACACAACTCACTGTACAGTACAATATATTTCTAAAAGTGAAAGAGAATCCTTAATAATGTCTGTTCAAATATAATTTTAAAAAGTTCCATTAGACTCTAGGCAGGAGGAAATAACTGGCTCTTGGTGTCATGCAAAGTGTGGCTGTCACACACAACAAAGTGTCTTTTTTTTTTAAAAAAACTGCAGATGCTTTGCACCCAATGACGGTTTTGATCTCTACCACTCAGCTGAACAGTCTGCAAATCATTCGTCATACTTTTAAAAGCATTTACTGTGCCAAGAGCGACTGAAGAATCAGCAAAACACGATCATTAGCATTTCAATCTCACTTCTGTAGATGATGCGAAAGTATGATCCTTCAAAGAATGTCAGTTGTTTGTCTTTTCATGCTAATACGAACTGTTAAGATGCCTTTATTCTGCCAATCTTCTGTCCACTCCCTCTGCTCTGCAATTCATTTATTCAATTCATTAGCCTGGTTCTTCTTTCATCCATACATAAGTATCAGTTACAATCTTATTTTTAAAGATGGCCTTAATTTGGCTTCTGTCTTTTATGTGATGATTTATAAATTGAGTTGCAATGCTGTCTGCATATTAAAGTTTAAAGTTAAAGTACCACTGATAGTCGCACACACACTAGGTGTGGTGAAATTACCCTCTGCATTTGACCCATCCCCTTGTTCCACTCCCTGGGAGGTGAGGGTAGCAGTGAACAGCAGCGGGGGCCATGCTCGGGAATCATTTGGTGATCCATCCATCCATTTTCTACCGCTTGTCCCTTTCGGGATTTAACCCCCAATTCCAACCCTTGATGCTAAGTGCCAAGCAGGGAGGTAATGGATCCCCTTTTTATAGTCTTAGGTATGACTCGGCCAGGGTTTGAACTCCTGACCTACCAGTCTCAGGGCGGACACTCTAACCACAAGGCCACTGAGCAGGCTGTATATAATATGTTTATTAACAAATAAGACCAGACTTCCTTTCATCCCACTTGTTTGAGTTTTTGTTCTACTTTTGGACCAAAATAAGATAATATCAAACTATTTGTTCATCCATCTATTACAGGAATCATTGAAGAGGAACTGCACTTTTTGGAATGTTGCCTATCACAATCCTTATGTAAGACTACTGAAGTGAATTGTAAAGTGAATTATATTTATATAGCGTTTTTCTCTGGTGACTCAAAGCGCTTTACATTGTGAAACATACACTACCGTTCAAAAGTTTGGGGTCACATTGAAATGTCCTTATTTTTGAAGGAAAAGCACTGTACTTTTCAATGAAGATAACTTTAAACTAGTCTTAACTTTAAAGAACTACTCTCTATACATTGCTAATGTGGTAAATGACTATTCTAGCTGCAAATGTCTGGTTTTTGGTGCAATATCTACATAGGTGTATAGAGGCCCATTTCCAGAAACTATCACTCCAGTGTTCTAATGGTACAATGTGTTTGCTCATTGGCTCAGAAGGCTAATTGATGATTAGAAAACCCTTGTGCAATCATGTTCACACATCTGAAAACAGTTTAGCTCGTTACAGAAGCTACAAAACTGACCTGCGGACGGCGTGGCGAAGTTGGTAGAGTGGCCGTGCCAGCAATCGGAGGTTGCTGGTTACTGGGGTTCAATCCCCACCTTCTACCATCCTAGTCACGTCTGTTGTGTCCTTGGGCAAGACACTTCACCCTTGCTCCTGATGGGTGCTGGTAGCGCCTTGCATGGCAGCTCCCTCCATCAGTGTGTGAATGTGTGTGTGAATGGGTGAATGTGGAAATACTGTCAAAGCGCTTTGAGTACCTTGAAGGTAGAAAAGCGCTATACAAGTACAACCCATTTATAATTTATTTATTAATACCTTCCTTTGAGCAGATTGAGTTTCTGGAGCATCACATTTGTGGGGTCAATTAAACGCTCAAAATGGCCAGAAAAAGAGAACTTTCATCTAAATTAAATTAAGGCTATTCCACAAAATGGTTTTGGTGACCCCAAACTTTTGAACGGTAGTGTAATATCTAAGTTACATTTTTTTAAACCAGTGTGGGTGGCACTGGGTGCAGGTGGGTAAAGTGCCTTTCCCAAGGACACAATAGCAGTGACTAGGATGGCAGAAGCGGGGATCGAACCTGGAACCCTCAAGTTGCTGGCACGGCCACTCTACCAACCGAGCTATACCGCCCCATATGCTAATACATATGTTTTTCTTTTTTGTATGTATTCTAACCAGGAAATAAATGCGAGCAAAAGTCCCCTTTACAATTCAGCCTATAGTAATCACTCTATACTGCCTATAAAGCCCTTAAAATGGTAGATGGGTTATACCTGTATAGCGCTTTTCTACCTTCAAGGTACTCAAAGCACTTTGAAACTATTTCCACATTCACCCATTCACACACACATTCACACACTGATGGCGGGAGCTGCCATGCAAGGCGCTAACCACAACCCATCAGGAGCAATGGTGACGTGTCTTGCTCAAGGACACAACGGACATGACTAGGTTGGTAGAAGGTGGGGATCGAACCGGGAACCCTCAGGTTGCTGGCACGGCCACTCTCCCAACTGCGCCACGCCGTCAAAAAGGTCAAACACTTCCATCGAGGTTGTATGTACACTCTGTAAGCATATAAGTAACGCAGTAACAGGCACATTCATAAAAACATGTAATGTTTATGTATTTTGCTATTTTTAAGCGTTGGGCGGCGCATTCATTTCACAAACGCATCCCAATGTTCGCTTTTTCCTTCAACAACATTACTGATAATTACTCAATGCAGACTTCATGAGAGCCTGCTAACATAATAAAACATCACTTAGGTCCTGATTTACTAAAGGTTTGCATGTACTAAACCATGCACAAACCTGATAGCACACGCAAAGCTGATTGCGTCTGTGAAGTGTAGTTCTCCTTCAATGCATACATTATCCGCAGCACAGAACTGACCAGCATGGCTATTTCCACGATTAATTAAAAGTGGTTATTACAGTCTAATCACTATTCTTCTCAGACAACAGAGCGTGGTGAGATTGTGCGTGACCGAGAAAGTACTATGATTCAGACATTGGCTGATCATTGTGAAACTGGACCAAAGATAAAAATGTCCTTCTTCAGGGCTTTTTGTGCTGGTGGGAACGCGACCACAGAAGTTCAAATTGTCTGTTGAATCCAGGACAGGAAATTAGGCGGATGATCAAACGTGTATGTCAGGATGTCAATTTGCTCTGCCACCTCAATCCCGCTGAGAACAAAAAAAAAATGTTTGAAGTATATCACATACTTGCAGTAGGGAACTCTCCCGAAGGAATCAATAAAGTACTATCTATCTACCTCTATGCTCTTTGATATTCTCCTTCGTGTTTTTTAATGTTTCCCTCTTGTATTATTTTGTCTTTACTTTTTTGTTTAAACTCCTTCAGGACTGCGCAATGAAGGGTGGCACTATTGTGACTTTTGCGCTACTTTTTGTACTTCTTTCTGGACTTTTTGAAATTTATTTCAGAGAGCCTCTTTAGGGCAGCACGGTGGTCAGGGGTTAGTACATGTGCCTCACAATACAAAGGCCATGGGTTCGATCCCCAGGCTCACGGTCTTTCTGTGTGGAGTTTGCATGTTCTCCCCGCTATACTGCGTGGGTTCCCTCCGGGTACTCCGGCTTCCTACCACCTCCAAAAAACATGCACCTGGGGATAGGTTGATTGGCAACATTAAATTGGTCCTAGTGTGTGAATGTGAGTGTGAATGTTAAACGATAAATAAATGATAAATGGGTTATACTTGTATAGCGCTTTTCTACCTTCAAGGTACTCAAAGCGCTTTGACAGTACTTCCACATTCACCCATTCACACACACATTCACACACTGATGGCGGGAGCTGCCATGCAAGGCGCTAACCAGCAGCGATCAGGAGCAAGGGTGACGTGTCTTGCCCAAGGACACAACGGACGTGACTAGGATGGTAGAAGGTGGGGATGTTGTCTGTCTATCTGTTGGCCCTGTGATGAGGTGGCTACTTGTACAGGCTGTACCCCGCCTTCCGCTCGATTGCAGCTGAGATAGGCTCCAGCACCCCCCACAACCCAAAAGGGACAAGCGGTAGAAAATGGAGGGATGGATGGATGGAGAGCCTTTTTAGCCATGGCTCAATTGCTTACATTAAAGATCAATTGCGAGCTATCTCCCACACCTGAGTCCACATGGTAAAAGCAAATATTCCAGTGGCGATATGGAGGAAAGACGAGGCTGCAGGGCTGGCGTTATGCGTCGGGAGAAAAAGCAGAGTTTTAAAAAGTGTTTTCCTTAGGTTGTCATGGGAAACGTTTGCTCTCTCTCAGACAAGACGAGCTGTCTGCGCTCACAAGTTTGCGGCAGGAATATAAAGGAAGCTGCATCATGTCCTGGCTTAACGAACATATATCGGACACATGATGGTGTTTGTGAATAACTAATGTTGTTGCTCAAACCACATGACTGTTAAAGAACAGCCGTGTAGCAGCGACATTGAGCTACTGGCGGTCAGCTTTAGACCTTATTAAATCCCCACAGGGAGTTTTCACATGTAATTGTTATAACTGTAGCTGACGCTGCTCCTGCGTGTGAGTGTGTATAGAAGGCGGTATCGCAGCTGAAATGCTGATGTTTTTAATTTGATGTGGTTGTTAAAATTCCCCCGCCAAAAACATGCACCTGGGGATAGGTTCATTGGCAACAATAAATTGGCCCTAGTGTGTGAATGTGAGTGTGAATGTTGTCTGTCTATCTGTGTTGGCCCTGCGATGAGGTGGCGACTTGTCCAGGGTGTACCCCGCCTTCCGCCCGAATGCAGCTGATATAGGCTCCAGGACCCCCCGCGACCAACCAAAAAAAGGGACAAGCGGTAGAAAATGGATGGATGGATGTTAAAATTCAAGTCTGAATCCATGATTACCCCTAGATTTGTAGCCTGTTTATTAGGTTTCAGGGAGAGGGTCTCAAAATGATTCATAATAGTTTTTCTTTGCTTCTGTGGGCCAAAGACAATGATTACGGTTTTGTCTGAGTTTAGCTTAAGAAAATTGTCTTGCATCAACTCACTGGTGTGTTCGATGCAGTGACAAAGTGGATCAACAGGCCAACGTCCACCTGCCGTCAGTCACACATAGATCTGAGTGTCATGTGCATAGTTGTTGTAGGACACATTGAAGCTGCGTAGTAGCTGGCCAAGTGGCAGCATGTACACATTCCCAAAATTGAGCCCTGAGGAACCTCACAGATAATAGCCATTTGGTCAGATACATCGTTACCAATTTCAATAAAGTATGTCCTGTGATCGAGACAGGACGTGAACCAGTTAAGAGCAGAACTGGATGTTCCTATCCAGTTTTCTAACCTCTGTATTAAGATAGTTTGGACAACTGTGTCAAAGGCAGCGCTCAGGTCCAGCAGAACCAAGACTGAGACTTTTGCTGCGTCTGCGTTCAGGGGGAAATCCTTTGCCACCTTGATCAGCGCTGTTTCCGTGCAGTGGTGGAGCCTAAAGCCTGATTGGAAAGTATCAAACACATTGGTAAAAAGAAGAAAGTCACTAAGCTGTTGCCCAAAAATGGCAGGTTTGATATGGACCGATAATTGTTCAGTACTGTGGCATCAGGACTACTCTTCTTTAAGAGGGGCTTAAAGGCAACAGTTTTTAAGGCCTTTGGGAATGTTCCATTCTGAAGTGAGATGTTAACTAGATAAGCACTCAGCACAGATATTATAAAAGCAGCATGTTGATGGACTCAGACTATGGATGATTTTTTCAACTGTTTTGTTAGGGACAGGTGTGAAATGTGCCAGCACTAGTTAAATAGTTAGCTGCAGAGTAGCTATTTGTTTTCCAGGAATTATTGCTTTAAACATTATCATTAAAGAATATTACTAACGCATTGCACTTTGAAGTAGAAATTAGTTCTATTGGAAGTGAAATTGGAGGGTCTGTTAGTCTGTTTACTTTAGCAAACAGGACACAAGAGTTGTTACTACAGTTTGTGATAATTTCAGAAACATAGTTTTCCCATGTTCGACGCAAAGTCTAGTTAAACACATATAGTTTTTCTTTGTAAATCTCATAATGAGTTTGGAGCTTTGGTTTTGCGCCATTTCCGTTCGGCACAGGAGCACTCCCTTTTCTGTTCCCAGACCGAGTCTTACTTTCCCATGGGGCCTTTTGACTACTTTAAACAATTCTAACCTTGACAGGAGCAATGGTGTCCAAAACATTTACAACATTTGATGTATATGAATCTAACAGATCATCAACATTAACATATGGGGTGTTTTTAAACCTAATAACTTCCACAAACTGTGTCTGTATGCTATTCTTTATCCCCTAACTGCCGCAGACCCAACGGCTGGTTAGGGTCTAACAGACAAGCACCCACAAGCCCTTCTCCTGATCTCTGTTGACTTAAAAATGATTCCCGGGCGCGGCTACGCTGCTGCCCTCACCTCCCAGGGGGTGATCAAGGGGATGGGTCAAATGCAGAGGACACATTTCACCACACCTAGTGTGTGTGTGACAATCATTGGTACTTAAATGATAAATGGGTTATACTTGTATAGCGCTGTTCTACCTTCAAGGTACTCAAAGTGCTTTGACAGTATTTCCACATTCACCCATTCACACACACATTCACACTGCTAACCAGCAGCCATCAGGAGCAAGGGTGAAGTGTCTTGCCCAAGGACACAACAGACGTGACTAGGATGGTAGAAGGTGGGGATTGAACCCCAGTAACCAGCAACACTCCGATTGCTGGCACAGCCACTCTACCAACTTCGCCACGCCGTCCCTTCACTTTAACTTTAACTTAACTTAACCATGCCACTCTTTCTGCCATACTGCCGACCTTCACTCAGTCTACGAAGTGCCACACAAGGGACAGTAAAACTTTGGACTTGCTGTATGGTAATGTCAAGGAAGCATACATAGCCACCACCCTGATCACAACCTTGTTCATCGTCTGCCACACTACATCCTTGTGGTGAAAAAACAGCCATCACAAAAGAGAAATGTGATCAAGTGGACGTAGAGGGCATGTGAGCAGTTGAGGGACTGTTTCGAAATAAAAAAACTGGGATGTCCTCTGCAGCCAACATGGAGAGGACATCGACAGCTTGGCTGAGTGCATCAACTTATACATAAACGTCTGTGTAGAAAACACTGTGTCCACCATGGTCCGGTGCAACGCTAACCACCGATAGCTCCACAGTGGCCACGACCACCACCGCCAATCCGCAGCACAAACGCACGCAGCTGCAGAGACCGAGGCAAAAGACCAACCCCACAATCCACACACATGCTAAACTCACCGACCCCAACCCCATCATCTATTGGCTGGTCAATCAATCCATCAATCCATCGAACATCGGCCTAGGCCCACCAAACCCCCCAACAATTGCCGACCACACCCAGCGCCACACCCCCACACCGTGCCGAGAATCACCCCAGAACGGCGAACAGCACCCAAGCCAACCCACCACTACTACGACCGCCTCCAAGCAAGCCTGTTCATCCCACACGCCCCACGTCCACTCCACCAAGTCGCCTGCTCTAAAAAATTAAAATTAAAAACGTAGCCTGGTCGATACCAATGCCCAGCGTCACCAATCCTCACAATAGATCTCGCACGTCTAGGCCCCACCGTCCGCCGAAATGCCAGAAGGGCCCAGCTCCTCACCCACAGCCAGCCCGCCATGAAACCCCAGTTGAATCGCCGCTGCCATCAGCAATGCAGGCCCACCACGCAGCAACACACATATACACAACAATCAGACAAACAAACCATGAAGAGAAAATATAAAAATTAATACAATAAAATGAAATATGAATAAAAATATAAAATAAAAAAAATACAATAAAATACAATAAAAGTAAATAATACATTTTAAAAAAGGAGAGCCTACTGAAATGAATTTTTTTTATTTAAACGGGGATAGCAGATCTATTCTATGTGTCATACTTGATCATTTCGCGATATTGCCATATTTTTGCTGAAAGGATTTAGTATAGAACAACGACGATAAAGATTGCAACTTTTGGTATCTGATAAAAAAAAGGCTTGCACCTACCGGAAGTAGCGTGACGTAGTCAGTTGAACATATACGCAAAGTTCCCTATTGTTTACAATGATGGCCGCATGAAGTGAGAGAGATTCGGACCGAGAAAGCGACAATTTCCCCATTAATTTGAGCGAGGATGAAAGATTTGTGGATGAGTAAAGTGCAAGTGAAGGACTAGTGGGGAGTTGAAGCTATTCAGATAGGGAAGATGCTGTGAGAGCCGGGGGTGACCTGATATTCAGCTGGGAATGACTACAACAGTAAATAAACACAAGACATATATATACTCTATTAGCCACAACACAACCAGGCTTATATTTAATATGCCACAAATTAATCCTGCATAAAAACACCTGCGTGTTTGTTATGCTAGCTCCTAGCTCCTCTGCTAGCTCCTAGCTCCATAGAACACGCCAATACAATTCAAACACCTGATCAACACACACAATCACTCAGCCCAAAAGACCGTTTACCTAACCCAAGGTTCATAAAGCTTATATATTTTTAAAAAGTTACGTACGTGACGCGCACATACGGTCAAGTTATCGAATGTTTAGCAGCCAAGGCTGCATACTCACGGTACCTGATATTCAGCTGGGAATGACTACAACAGTAAATAAACACAAGACATATATATACTCTATTAGCCACAACACAACCAGGCTTATATTTAATATGCCACAAATTAATCCTGCATAATAACACCTGCGTGTTTGTTATGCTAGCTCCTAGCTCCTCTGCTAGCTCCTAGCTCCATAGAACACGCCAATACAATTCAAACACCTGATCAACACACACAATCACTCAGCCCAAAAGACCGTTCACCTAACCCAAGGTTCATAAAGCTTATATATTTTTAAAAAGTTAGTACGTGACGCGCACGTACGGTACGGTACGTGTTATGCTAGCTCCTAGCTCCTCTGCTAGCTCCTAGCTCCATAGAACACGCCAATACAATTCAAACACATGATCAACACACACAATCACTCAGCCCAAAAGACCGTTCACCTAACCCAAGGTTCATAAAGCTTATATATTTTAAAAAAGTTACGTACATACGCAAAAAAAAGCCAAAGCTGCATACTCACAGTAGCACGTCTGCGTCTTTGTCATCCAAATCAAAGTAATCCTGGTAAGAGTCTGTGTTGTCCCAGTTCTCTACAGGCGTCTGTGTATCCAAATCAAAAGTCCTCCTGGTTAGAGTCTCTGTTATCCGAGTTCTTCCATCTTGACTGCATCTTTCGGGAATGTAAACAAAGAAGCGCCGGCTGTGTACTGTTGTGGCTGACTACGTTCGAAAAATACGTCCATTTCGCACCGACAACTTTCTTCTTTGCTTGCTTGGCTTCCTTCTCCATAATGCAATGAACATGATTGAAACAGATTCACGAACACAGATGTCCAGAATACTGTGGAATTATGAAATGAAAACAGAGCTTTTTCGTACTGGCTTCAATGTGGAAGGCATACCCGTGTTCGCCGGGCTACGTCACGCGCATACGTCATCCGCAGAGGCGTTTCGAACCGGAAGTTTAGCGGCAAATTTAAAATGTCACTTTATAAGTTAACCCGGCCGTATTGGCATGTGTTATAATGTTAAGATTTCATCATTGATATATAAACTATCAGACTGCGTGGTCGGTAGTAGTGGGTTTCAGTAGGCCTTTAAGCTTTTACCAAATGAGTCCACTGTGTAAACATGATTGAGGCATCCTGCCAACAAAGTAATAATGTTAGGAAGTAGGGGGGGTAGGGATTATGTGTCTACAACACAGAGGACAATGTGATTAAAGTGCCACCTTGAGTTTCGTCAGCTAAATTGGTGTTTATTATTAGTATTGCTGCACTTGTTGACATCCCCTAAACGTGTAGGTGTTGCCCTGTTATCATCTTTCCGCAATCCGTCTAATTTGCTGAGCGACTGAGAGGCTGATTTAATATATTTGTGGGATTTGATGTCAAACATGTTTGTTTTGTATTAGTGAAAGTGTCTTTGACGATGAAACATGTGCAGCATAGGGCGATCTTTAAGTATTCATCTGAATATTAACCTCGCTCCCAGAATGTTATGAACTGTTATGATACCAATATTGTTCAGAGGAAAATAAAGCTACTTGGTAAAGTCATAGACCTACTGTATATACAGTCGTGGTCAAAAGTTTACATACACTTGTGAAGGACATAATGTCATGGCTGACCACAGAACTTTCCTCCAGAAGGTCTTATCTTTATCCATGTGATATCAGATGAAACAAAAATTGAGCTGTTTGGCCACAATACCCAGCAATATGTTTGGAGGAGAAAAGGTGAGACCATTAATCCCAGGAACACCATACCCAGCGTCAAGCATAGTGGTGGTAGTATTATGCTCTGGGCCTGTTTTGCTGCCAATGGAACTGATGCTTTACAGAGAATAAATGGGACAATGAAAAAGGAGGATTACCTCCAAATTCTCTAAGACAACCTAAAATCATCAGCCCGGAGGTTGGGTCTTGGGTGCAGTTGGGTGTTCCAACAGGACAATGACCCCAAACACATGTCAAAATTGGTAAAGGAATGGCTAAATCAGGCTAGAATTAAGGTTTTAGAATGGCCTTCCAAAAGTTCTGACTTAAATGTGTGGATAATTCTGAAGAAACAAGTCATGTTAGAAAACCAACAAATTTAGCTGACCTGCACCCATTTTGTCAAGAGGAGTGGTCAAAAATTCAACCAGAAGCTTGCCAGAAGCTTGTGGATGGCTAACAAAAGTGCCTTATTGCAGAAAGACTTGCCAAGGGACATGAAACCAAATATTAACATTGCTGTATGTATACTTTTGACCCAGCAGATTTGGTCACATTTTCAGTAGACCCATAATAAATTCATAAAAGAACCAAACTTCATGAATGTTTTTTGTGACAAACAAGTATGTGCTCCAATCACTCTATCACAAAAAAATAAGAGTTGTAGAAATTAGACAGCCATGACATTATGTTCTTTACAAGTGTATGTAAACTTTTGATTGCGACAGTATGTAGCTATGTCATCATGTCCTCCATATTGGATGTGGCTGATACACCCCTACGGAAACACCCTTTCCATTACTCGACACATCTCGTCACATCACTACATTAAGCACACTACCACCACCCGCAGGATATGTGCACGCCGGCCACTGTCCTACTACATTTGTATGCTTCAAATCGTTCCACCTCTGAGTGGGGTGGCACCTTGGGGGGTCTATCGGTTGTGCCACCCCATAGACACACCACTGGATCTGTTTTGTCACAATTCCATCCAGCACAAGAAAGATGCATCTTGTCTATTCATTCTTACCACATCCATTATGGCGGTGTATGATTCAGCACTTAAAGCGGAGTGTAATTATATAGGCTATGTATTTGGTTGGACTTACCATTTAGTTATTGAGTTATTCATCTCAATTGTTCAAGGTGCCACATTTTTCAGAGCCCTAAACAGAGGGGCCAGACTTATCCCTTGACTAGTATTCTTATTTGGCGAACCAGTATTTATTTTGTCATTTAAAAAAGTAGCTTTGTTACGCAAAACACAACTGTGTGCTGCAGTGGTCGCTGGTTTAGTGTTTTCGGAATTTAAAGGGGACTTGTACTTTTTTTTGGAATTTTGCCATTCACAATTATTATGAGAGACAAGAAGACAAAAGTTTTTGGGGTTTTTCTGCATTCTATAATGTACAAATTGGCTCGTTCTTGGTGGCTAGCAATAAAGCTAATGTGAGCAATCAATTCTACCTCCAAATTGCTTTAAAAATCAACAATACTTCATTTATGTTCTGTAACCTGTATAATAATCAAGCTGTAGCGACATTGTTATTGTAAGAGCGAACACTGAGAACCTATTTGTCTAGCGTACTAACACAGGGGTATGCTACGGCTTTAATCGTGAGCTAGCTAAGGAAAGAGGTAAGCTAGCTTTTGCGTCAGCTGCTGAATGGTGTTTGTAATGCAAAACACAAAGCGATAGGACACCGATTTGTACTGACTGAAAACATGAACAATCAATGAGCCATTCCCTGGATCCTGACTCCTGTCCCTGTTTGCTGTTTCCTGGTTTTTGGTTTGTGTTTTCCTTGCTTTTTTTTTAACATTAAAACCATGTTTTCTTGTACACCGCCTGTCATCTCTGCATCTTGGGGTTCGTCACCACCACTTCATGACAGAGACCTCCAAATTCGGGAGATGGGGGGAGGGGGGGGGTGTTGAGGTGGGCGGGGCTGGGGCGGGTTTAATGGGGGAGGAGTATATTTATAGCTAAAATTCACTGAAATTCGAGTATTTCTTATATATATATATATATATATATATATATATATATATATATATATATATATATATATATATATATATATATATATATATATATATATATATATATTAGGGGTGTGGGAAACAATAGATTCAAATTTGAATCGCGATTCTCACGTGCGATTCAGAATCGATTCTCATTTTTAAAAAATCTATTTTTTTATTTAATTGTTTTATTTTTTTAATGTTTTTATTTTTAATTTTTTTAAATGAATCAATCCAACAAAACAATACACAGCAATACCATAACAATGCAATCCAATTCCAAAACCAAACCCGGCCCAGCAACACTCAGAACTGCAATAAACAGAGCAATTGAGAGGAGACACAAACACGACACAGAACAAACCAAAAGTAGAGAAACAAAAATGAATATTATCAACAACAGTATCAATATTAGTTACAATTTCAACATAGCAGTGATTAAAAATCTCTCATTGACATTATCATTACACATTTATAAAAATAAAAATAAATGTACAATAGTGTCACAGTGGCTTACACTTGCATCGCATCTCATAAGCTTGACAACACACTGTGTCCAATATTTTCACAAAGATAAAATAAGTCATATTTTTGGTTAAATTAATAGTTAAAACAAATTTACATTATTGCAATCAGTTGATAAAACATTGTCCTTTACAATTATAAAAGCTTTTTACAAAAATCTACTACTCTGCTTGCATGTCAGCAGACTGGGGTAGATCCTGCTGAAATCCTATGTATTGAATGAGTAGAGAATCGTTTTGAATCGGGAAATAATCGTTTTGGAATCAAGAATTGTGTTGAATTGAATTTTTTTTTATTTTAAATCGAATCGTGATCCCAAGAATCAATATTGAATTGAATCGTGGGACACCCAAATATTCACAGCCCTAATATATATATATATATATATATATATATATATATATATATATATATATATATATATATATATATATATATATATATATATATATATATATATATATATATATATATACACTACCGTTCAAAAGTTTGGGGTCACATTGAATTGTCCTTATTTTTGAAGGAAAAGCACTGTACTTTTCAATGAAGATAACTTTAAACTAGTCTTAACTTTAAAGAAATACACTATATACATTGCTAATGTGGTAAATGACTATTCTAGCTGCAAATGTCTGGTTTTTGGTGCAATATCTACATAGGTGTATAGAGGCCCATTGAAGGAGCGTAGGGAAGGGCAGTGTAATATTATGGGTTGGAGTCAATAACCAGTCGAGGTGATGAAGTTACGTCTCTTTACTTCATACTTCAGAACCGGCTCCCACACTTGCCGTCAGGGTGCGCAACACAACGTAAACCGTTGGCCAACCAAAAAGTAACCACAGAACACTATACCCAACATTCACCAGGAGATGGTAACAAACAACTTAGATCACTCTATTACAGGCAGCATCTGTGAAATTTAATTTGCAGGAAAGGAGTGAGGTTAGGATTGAATCGTCCATCCTCGTTCTATTCTCTGTCACTCGTCGTCGCCATGACTGTCTTCTTCATTCTTCTGCTTTGTCTCGTTCTTGTTGTGTGTGCAGTTGTGCACTCGCCAAAAGCCGTAGATGTTATAACGTGACTGGGCCGGCACGTTGTTTATATGAAGGAAAAGCGGACGTGACGACAGGCTGTCCTCACTCAGGTCCGCACGGACCTGGAGGGGGCGTGCCTTAAGTCCGGTTGGAAATCGGGAGAAATTCGGGAGAATGGTTGTCCCGGGAGATTTCCGGGAGAGGCACTGAAATTCGGGAGTCTCCCGGAAAATTTGTGAGGGTTGGCAAGTATGCTCATAATAATTGTGAACGATAGGCAACATTTAAAAAAAAAAGGGCAGTTCCCCTTTAAAAATGTTAGTCTCTACCAAATTTTGAACTGAACTTGAGTGGCCAGTCTGGTGATTTGTCCCCCAGAAATGGCAATACCTTGATTCGCACAGCAGACATGCAAATGTTTTCCTCAATCAGCATTATTTTAGGATTTACACCAAAATGTAATAGCTTTTCATGGAAATTAATGGTCTGTTTTTTAAAGGAATGGGTGAATATGTGTGGATGTTCTAAACTTCACCTGTGCTCCAGCTGCACCGCTGCCTGAAATGTAAGCCTAATGTAAGTACATTTGCACATGCAGTATCTCTACTCTTGTATTAAAGTGGGTGGTATCAGCTGCTGCAGCACCTGTGCCCCTAAAGTGCAACGGTTTGAGCCCCTTATTCCACTCAGGTGCACTTCTATCGAAATCACGATCCATAGATCTATCAACCTTAACCGGCTGTTTGATGAAAAACTGTTCATCAGCGCAATCGTTCAGGAAATAGCCCTGGGATTTGGCTGAGGGACCCTGAAGCACGTAGCCTAAGGCTCTCGCTGACAGTTCAAACGTCACTAAATTCCGAGACTGAACACAACTGTTAACATCAAAGAGAACAAAAACATCAGAAGAGCTGACTCCATTTAACTGACACTAAAAAAAATAATACACATCTTCTGTCACTGTCCTTTGTTGGTAGCAATCCTTCATTTCAATTTTTGTAACGTACGACTTTGAAAATTCAAAAACCTCTGATCAACCAAGGGCCTTTCTTTGCTTAATTCTGACATTTGTCTTATATTTGAACTTTAAGATTCCAAGGAAAAGGGTGCAATTTGTGGATCCTCAGATTAAATATGCAGGAAAGTAAGCTTGCTGACCTTTCATTATGCAAACTAGTAGTTTAGGACGCGGGTGCCGATGGACATGCCATGCATTAAGGATGTGCGTAGGTCACATCCCATTCAGGTTTTGGATCCTTTTTGATACTGAAATGAGGCTGGAAAGGGTGGATTCTAATGCAATGTCAAAGTACAAAGCATTGAACGGAGGGCAAGGAGTTAAAAGGAATGCAGCAATTATTGTTTACTTTTGCTTACCAGCCAACTTGATGCTTGATTGATTGATTGAAACTTTTATTAGTAGATTGCACAGTACAGTACATATTCTGTACAATTGACCACTAAATGGTAACACCCGAATAAGTTTTTCAACTTGTTTAAGTCGGGGTCCACGTTAATCAATTAGGTCCTTGACCTATGCAAAGATTACAAAGTTAATATTAAAGTTCACCCAGCAAAAAAGAGCTGACAAAATATAGGATAAAAAGACTAGATTATAGGGGAAAAAAATACAAAAAAATAGTGAAATTACCCAGATGCATGGACAGATAATTTTACTTGACAATACAAATTTATAAGATGAATTATGATTTATGTATCTAGAAATTAGTAGGACTTTTAAACTTGAGCTTTTGAAAACGAGCATTATTCAATTGCAATACTTTACACAAGATGTTCTATATGGGGTGGGGAAAGACCAAAATATATCATTTTAATAGTTATTTTATGAACTTTAACATTTGCAAACCAGAAAAGAAAAATATAATTGTTCATGCTAAAATTAGGTTTAGTCAATGACAAAAAATAAGTAAATAGCTCTTACAACTAGGGAAATTGGGAAATTTCTAGAAATACATTTTAAAATGTTTGCAAGTGCCAGGACTTTTAAGATAGAAAAAAGTATTTTACTCTGAAAACGAGCATTGTTTTATATATATATATATACATACATCCATTTTCTACTGCTTGTCCCTTTCGGGTTCGCAGGTACATGTATATATATATATATATATATATATATATATATATATATATATATATATATATATATATATATAGATATATATATATTTATTTATATATATATTTTTATATATATATATATATATATATATATATATATATATATATATATATATATATATATATATATATATATATATATATATATATATATATATATATATATATATATTTGTTAGTCAATGTCTAAATATAAATAAACTGCTCTTAAAACTAGAGACATTTCCAGAAATACATTTTTAAATCTTGACAACCGGCAAATAATTTGCAGTGGTGAAATTGGCAGGACTTTAAGATAGAACTAAGTATTTTCTTCTGAAAACAAGCAAAATTCAACTTGCAATTCTTAAATTAGGCAACCTTGGGATGTTGCAGAATCTTTAAAAAAGATGTTCTATGTGGGGAAAACCAATACATTAATAGCTCTTTAAAAAAGGGACATTTCTAAAAATAACATTTTAAATCTTGGCAAGTGGCACATGATTTCCAGTGCATAACATTGTTGGATAATCCTGTGTTATGAAGTGTATTTACTGTATATTGGAACTATGAAAGTCATGGTTTAATGATACAGTAAAACAAGCATTATGTAATTTTGTCTGCAGGGGTAAAGGAAATCACTGTCCTTCTGCTCCTATTGTTTCTTAGTAAACTGCAGCTCTTGTTGTGAGCGACACTGGGAAATGACACTCACACTTGAGTCCAATGATTCTTGATCCGTCCCAAGCCACTGTCAAGTAAGGCTGCTCTCAATGTGAAAATGACAAAATGCCACCTCGAAAAGTTGTCAATATATCAAATGGGTCAAAGAGGTTTACCGATAACTCTCAGCAATTACATTCTTTTTCATGTTTCAGTGAAGTTTGACAATTTGGCTGTGCTATTTTCTGTAAGATTGTTTTCCTTGAGCTGCATTAATTAGAAAACAATGTAATTGCACCCAAGAACTATTTCCACGATATATACAAGCCAGAAATGGATGCCAATCCGATTAAATCAAATGAGCTGTTACTAATACATTTACACACCAATAAACAGCTACGATTTGGTAACACTGGCAATTTAAATTAATTGTAATTCTGACTATATTGTTTTGAGGCTCCTCTAAAAGTTGCCCCCAACTAAATATGGCATAGTTAACTGTCAACATCTGCCTTTTTGTGGGCTATTAAAACATTGTTCCATTTTATTGAACTTAATAGATATTGGCCACTTGGTCTGCCCTGCAGAAGCACACTGGGTCCAGAGGCTTTAGATTGTGTCTTTGATTCAATCTGGCTCAGCATGCATGTTTTTAAACAAGAAAATACATAAATACATGTTAAAGTATATACTGTACTATACAGTATTACAGTATAATTATATTAAATATTATAATATAATTAATTACCATCTGGTTCCTGGTGTGTGCATAGTGGGTGACAGTGGTCTCAACTGGTGGATGCTCATGCCATCTCTACCCGGGTCTGGCAGGGCGCGGACTTCATCAATGTCAGTCTGGTTTTGGTGGTGGGGCTTCGGCTTCGACATTGGCATCAGTTGACTTGAGTGGCGCATGTTCCTTGGATCGGTGCCCAGCCAGCTTGAATACAAACGGCCGGGCAGTTGTCACTCAACATGTCCAACTTTGGCAGAAACTACATCATACAAAGCTGTTTTCGCCAACCCAAGACCTTTCTGTTGGGACTATGGACACCCAGCCATCTGTCAATGGGGCGGCACGTCATGACAACGATACCACCTCCACAATTCGTGAGTGCCTCAATGCCAGGGCTGGTTCTTGGCAGGCATATATGAGGGGGCAGTCAGAAATGTGAAGGAGGCATCATCTGTACACGCTGCTTCATCATGCTACAGAACTTTTTTTCCTGTGCTAATACAGTAGTAACATTGTCTTCTTCATAGACTTTGCCTGCTAGTTAGTATATGGGCCTGATTTACTAAGAGCCAAATACCACGCACTAAACAGTGTGAGGAATCTATTAAATGGCGTGTACTATTAGTGGGCGTTTTGCGTGTGATCAACGAAGACTGGTGCAGACCGCCTTATGAAAATGTGGATTTTGCGTGTTCTATATGGGGCATGACCACGGAAACACTCTCATTTACTGCACATTCATTTCATCATGCTCAAACAAGCAGGAGACATTTACCGTATTTTTCGGAGTTTACGTCGCACCGGAGTATAAGTCGCACCTGCCGAAAATGCATAATAAAGAAGGAAAAAAACATATATAAGTCGCACTGGAGTATAATTCGCATTGTTTGGGGGAAATTTATTTGATAAAACCCAACACCAAGAATAGACATTTGAAAGGCAATTTAAAATAAATAAAGAATAGTGAACAACAGGCTGAATAAGTGTACGTTATATGACGCATAAATAACCAACTGAGAACGTGCCTGGTATGCTAACGTAACATATTATGGTAAGAGTCATTCAAATAACTATAACATATAGAACATGCTATACGTTTACCAAACAATCTGTCACTCCTAATCGCTAAATCCCATGAAATCTTATACGTCTAGTCTCTTACGTGAATGAGCTAAATAATATTATTTGATATTTTACGGTAATGTGTTAATAATTTCACACATAAGTCGCTCCTGAGTATAAGTCGCACCCCCGGCCAAACTATGAAAAAAACTGTGACTTATAGTCCGAAAAATACGGTACTACTTTTTATGGGCATTTTAGAAGTAGTCGTACAATGCATCTACATTGACACCATTTAAAAAAAAAAAAAAGACCGCTGAAGGTGCATGGGAGACTGGCTGCACTTACTCCGCTCAATACGCAAAATGCATGGTTAAAGAATTTTTTTTTTGTGGAAGAAATATTCTAATATATTATATTTTTGTTTTTCTAACATTTGTTTATTCACATTATTGACACACAGTTAACATGGTTAATTTGTCCGCAAACATCATTTATGTTGATACTAAACACATCAATTGAATATGTTTTAATCAGCACCTTAAGTCCTCGAGCAGCTATAAAATAATGTTGCTGAATGGACGATTTGTCTAATATTTTTTTTCCTGACCATCCAAAAATGTTGACATAAACGCGCGTATGACGGAGGATTGTCGTCTGTCCATCGTCAGTCTGTGCAGCACGAGCACTGATCCTTCAGCCGTGTGTGCAACTGTCAGTTTGCACAGTTACAAAATAAAACAGTAGATAGTGCTCGCACAACAGTGACAAATGTTGATAAATCACATTGTGCAAGATAAATAGTTACAGTATATTTGCGTCTTCTCCTCCCAGAATTGTGAGTGTTTTGATGTTCAGCATTTATTTAGCATATTATAAAAGACAAACATGCAAAATGGATAGCATGCACTTTTTCTGCTCACATGAAGGGGAACTGCACTTATTTTGGAATTTAGCCTATCATTGACAAAAGTGAAAGAAAGAACACAAAAGTAGTTTTTTTTTTACATTCTAACATGTAAAAATCGGCTCGTTCTTGCAGCTAATGGGAGCAATCAGTTCTACCTCTAAATCACTTACAAAATGCATTTAAAAAATGTCCACAATACTTCCGCAACCTGTATATTAACCAAGCTGTAGCGACATTGTTATTGTAAGAGAGAACACTGGGGAACTGTTTATCTAGCCTAGTAACACATTGGCATGCTTCGGTATTAGCCGTAAAAGCTAGCTATGGAAAGAGATAAGCTAGCATCTACGACAACACATAACAAATTAGAGTTTGTAATGCACAACACTGCAATAGGACACCAATCTGTACTGACTGAAAAACATTAACAATCATATTACAGTGTCTGTAAAGTATTATCCCACATTTCATATTTTGTTTGTGCACATAAGCTCAACAGTTTATGTAGATGTAATTAACAAGCCTGGTGTGCTGCATGTATCATGATCAATATTTAAAGTGTGACTCATTTGATGGACAGTTTTGCGTTTGGTCCAGTTGGCCGGGGACTTTTTTTCCGGTTTATTTGGGTAAGCTGTCCAATTATGTTGAAATTGCTTGGCTTCAAGTTCCACGTTTAAAGAGTTGTCACTTACACCTCATTCTCTCAGCTTCCGTCAGCTCCAACGTTTCACGCTTCCTTCGTGCTCACTTTTAGAGGCAGCATTTCATCCTTCATATGTTCAGCTTAAAAAAAATATGGTTGTGAATCCTCATTTGTCCAAAAATAGTCATTGTTGTTGTCGGTCATCGATTCTGCCATGATTAGAACACACACAGCTTTTGTCTCAGATAGTAGGAACACTAATTTGTTGCCGGAAGTCAGACGTACACTGCATTGATGAAAAAGATCATAATACGGTAAATATTGAACATATTTTTCATTTTTATTACATATAGACTTGCAGTGTGTAAATAAAACGTTGGAGCGCTTTGAAGGCTACAACGGTGACTCCCTTTAGCCGCGTCTTCCAAGCGTTTTTTTTGTCATCTTTAAAACTCTCCAAAAAAAAAAGATGTGTGTTTTTGTCTGTCATAATGATTGTGAATGATAGGTAAAATTCCCCAAAAAAGTGCAGTTCCCCTTCATTTAAGTGACACAATCCACTATGCACACGTTCAGTCAATCAGTTTTGAGTGTGCTATCAAGTTTGCATGTGTTTAATTAAGTACACAAAAACTTTTAGTAGATCAGGACCTTTGTGTTCAACTCCAACCCGGACAAGAGGATTGCACTTTGTCAAGCCTCTACTTTCACACCTGTACAACTTAGGTGTCCCGCCTGAAAACTAAGCTCCTGTTGGTATCTCTTAATCACAATAAGGTGGCAATCTCTCAGGGGGGAAACTGAAAAATAAAAGTAAAATGAATAAAAAATGTTATAAATGTAATAATAAATGAAAGTATCCCTTTTTCAAATGTAATCAACCATCAAAATATATGTCTTAACTTGATTGAATAATTCTTAAACTAAATTTAACCTGTAGGACTCCACACACAATAGTCAATATTTACACAATTGAAAAGTACAGGAGTCCTATGAATAAAACAAAAACATTCTTCTCAAACTAGTTTATCATCAGGTCAGCTTCATCATCAATCAATCAATCAATCAAAGTTTATTTATATGGCCCTTAGTCCCAAGTGTCTCAAAGGGCTGCACAAGCCACGACGACTTCATACCTGAACGTTTCTGCATTCTCCACTCATCCTCACAGATAAACTTAACAGCACTGCCTACAATCTAGACATAGTAAAGTTGTGTTTTACTGTACCAACTTACAGAGAGTCAACACTTCCCCTTGTTCTTGTGAATGATATTTATTTAATTGTGTTCTCTGACCAGGAAGCATGTAAACACTTACAGTGCAAGGAAGTTCACATTTTTGCAAATAATGGTAGCCTACATATTTGTTTTCATCACCGTTTAAACAGGAATAACAACTTATAGCTCCTTTCGATGAAACAGCTCATTTAGACACCTGAAGCAGCAAATACACACAGCTTTAACTTACAGTTGTGTGGATGTCGCTCGATGGCTGGCTTGCTGATGGCAACTTTTTGTCTCGTTTTTAATTCGTTGACACTGGTTTACTGAGGGCTGAGGGGAGGAATCTGTGTGACTCGAGGAGCCTGACACAGTTGATGGGCAAAAAAGAGGGACGATGAAAGCATACGAGTGTTGTAATATATACATTTTGTGGTTGTATTAAAATATACTTTCTCAACTTCAAACATTTGATTTGAGGGGACAAGACATTTGCTCAATGCTAATCCCCAACAACAAAGGAACAGAATGATCATCAAACAACATAAATACAAACTTTTTAAAACACTAAATAATCCTTGTGTCTTATGAGACTGCAAAGCTAAACCAGTCGGTGTCCTTTTTAAATTTAAAAGTTCAAGCTAAACTTAAATGTTAAATCTAAATACAAATGTTATATCTAAAACTAAATATTATATCTAAAAATCTAAAAACTAAATCTAAATCTTAAATTCAAATGTTAAATCTAAATCTAAATCTTCAATATGAATATCCAATCTAAATGTGAGCACTAAATGTTAATTATATATGTAAATCTTAAATATTGAATCTAAATCCAAATGTGAGCGCTAAATCGCTCACCAGGTGTAAAGATGAATATTTTTAGAATATTCCACCAATCCGAGGCCTCTCAGGCCACATCTCTGCATCCCAGTGCATGACACTCCTACATCTTTCTTACTGGGCAATAAGAAAAGTTGACTTAATGCTTAGTGACAAATGACAAAAAAGTTGCATATTTAAAAAAAAATTGCTCCAAACATGAGTGTGCATGGTGTGTTGTATAGAGACAATTAAACGCTCAAACACCTGACGCTGCACTTCTGCGTTTAACAATGAATGAACAAACGGTAGAAAATATATGAATGGATGGATGGAATTGATTCTTATAACTGAGAAATGCAGTCTGCATAAATACACATATTTCTATTTGTGTGTGTTTTTCATCATTTTGCTGCGCTCTTACTTCATGATTGTGTCACATATGAACATTACATTGCTGTAAACAACGCAGTCACTGTCATATAAGTTTGCTGCAGCAGCCAGCTGACACGCTCGCTTTGAAGAATATGTCTTAATTGGGAGCTAACTGGTAAAACATGATCATAGTGAGTTTGAAGTCATCATTTGGTCAGAGTTTCGGATCCGGTGCATGCCGATATGCGCCTTTTATTTTCCATCTCCCTGCCCCTCGCAGCACGACACAGCACCGCCGTCTGATCAATAGGCGCGTTATGGCTCGCTGAGGAGGGTGATTTAAAAGGAAGTAAGATTAGGGAAAGATGATTTTAATTCACACCCACTATAATCATTTTTTTTTTACCATGTAGCTCACAACTAAGACATATTCTTTAGGATAGATCCAAAGCAAAAGTGTCAGCTGGCTGCTTCAGTAGCTTGAATGACAGTCATCCAGTTGTTCGCAGCAAAGTAATGATCATGTGTATGACACAATCATGAAGTAACAGTGCAGCAAAATGATGAAAGACACACACGAACAGAAAAAAGTGTATTCATGCACACTGCATGCCTCGGTGTAAGAATCAAGTCCATTCATTGTCAAACGCAGAAGTGCAGCGTCAAGTGTTTGAGCCTTTCATTGTCATTATGCAAAACACCATGTACACGCATACGTGCGGAGCTAACATTTTTAAAAATATGTAACTTTACTGGCATTATATCTCATTAAGCATCTGTCATGTTTCTTTCTTTCACAGTGAGAAAGAAGTAGGAGTGTCTGCACTGGGAGGCAGAGATGTGGGTGCAGCTTTGCTACAGAGAGGCCTCGGATTGATGGAATATTGACATTCTTTAAATTTAAGTTAAAGTTAAAGTACCAATGATTGTCACACACACACTAGGTGTGGCAAAATAATTCTCTGCATTTGACCCATCACCCTTGATCACCCCCTCGCAGGTGAGGGGAGCAGTGAGCAGCAGCGGTGGCCACGCCCAGGAATCATTTTTGGTGATTTAACCCACAATTCCAACCCTTGATGCTGAGTGCCAAGCAGGGAGGTAATGGGTCCCATTTGTATAGTCTTTGGTATGACTCGGCCGGGAGTTTGAACTCACAACCTACCGATCTCAGGGCGGACACTCTAACCACTAGGCCACTGATGTTCATCTTTACACTTGGAGAGAAATGTATATTTCAGATTTAGATTTAACATTTAGGTTTAAATTTAACATTTAGCGCTCACATTAAGATTTCAAAAATAGATTTAAGATTTAGATTCAGATTAAACATTTAGGTTTAAATTTAACATTTATATTTCAATTCAACATTTAAGACTTAGATTTAACACTTACGTTTAGATTTAAAATTAGCACCCACATCTAGATTTAGATTTGGATTTAGATGTAGATTTAACATTTAGGTTAGATTTAACATTTAGAGCTCACATTTAGATTCAAGATTTAGATTTAACATTATATTTAGGTTTAACATTTTAGAGTTAAGATTCAGGTTTAGATTTAACATTTAGGTTTAGATTTAATATGTAGATTCAACATTTAGGTTTCGATTGAACATTTAAATTTAGATGAAACATTTAAATTCAATATTTAGATTTAACATTTAGGTTTAGATTTAAGATTAAGGTTTAGATTTAATATTTATATTTTCAATTGAGATTTAGATTTTAACATTTAGATGTAATATTTGGTGTCAACATTTCATTTAATCTTAAATGTGGTGACAATTAGCTAAATGTAAGAAAAGTGCATAAAATATGAGAAAAGTGAGCTAAATGTGAGAAATGTATCTGCTAGAAAAGTGTGACTTAACTTTTACATTCGGCATCTCATAATAGACAGTCTAAACTAGTGTAGAATGTTTCGGTTTATGCGTAACTCTCTCTTCACAAATGATAATCCAATGTATAAACCAGGGGTCGGCAACCCGCGGCTCTAGAGCCGCATGCGGCTCTTTAGCGCCGCCCTAGTGGCTCTCTGAAACTTTTTAAAAAATGTATGAAAAATGGAAAAAGATGAGGGGAAAAAAAAATATTGTTTTAATATGGTTTCTGTAGGATGACAAACATGACACAAACCTCCCTAATTGTTATAAATCACACTGTTTGTATTAAACATGCGAGTATTTGGCAAGCGCCGTTTTGTCCTACTAATTTTGGCGGTCCTTGAACTCATCTTAGTTGTTACATGTATAACTTTCTCCGACTTTCTAGGACGTGTTTTATGCCACTTCTTTTTCTGTCTCATTTTGTCCACCACACTTTTAACGTTGTGCGTGAATGCACAAAGGTGAGTTTTGTTGATGTTATTGACTTGTGTGGAGTGCTAATCAGACATATTTGGTCACTGCATGACTGCAAGCTAATCGATGCTAACATGCTATTTAGGCTAGCTATATGTACATATTGCATCATTATGCCTCATTTGTAGCTATATTTGAGCTCATTTAGTTTCCTTTAAGTCATCTCAATTCTATGTATATCTCATGACACACTATTTGTATGTAATATGGCTTTTAATTGGTTGCGGCTCCAGACAGATTTGTTTTTGTATTTTTGCTCCAATATGGCTCTTTCAACATTTTGGGTTGCCGACCCCTGGTATAAACCAATCATAGTGATTGGATTATACAGACCAACAGATGATTTACAAGTTACCCTCCAACAATATAATTTTAAAAAAGTGATTTTATTAGGTGATTTTAATATAAATTGGAATAAAAAGTCAACCTAAAGAAAATAAAAAACATTAACTGATAGGTTTGATCTTATGCAACTTATTAAGGAGCCCACTCGTGTAAACCACTGATCAGAAACATGTAAAGATGTTGTATTTAACAATAAAAGGGAAACAATTCAAAAGACATATCATCCTGTTATTGGACTTTCAAATCATAACAATTTATTTTCAACAAAGATGCCTAAATATACTTCTACTGGAAATTATATATTTTTTAAATGCTTTAAATGAAATAAATTGGCATGATAAAATACAAATTAAAACCGCAAATGAAAGTTGTGAAGCTTTTATGTTTGTGATCCAAGAAACCATGAATCCCTTTATGAAACATTTCAATGTTTTAATCAATCAATGTTTATTTATATAGCCCTAAATCACAAGTGTCTCAAAGGGCTGTACAAGCCACAACGACATCCTCGGTACAGAGCCCACATACGGGCAAGGAAAAACTCACCCCAGTGGGACGTCGGTGAATGACTATGAGAAACCTTGGAGAGGACCGCATATGTGGGTAACCCCCCCGCCCCTCTAGGGAAGACCGAAAGCAATGGATGTCGAGTGGGTCTGACATAATATTGTGAAAGTCCATTTGAAAACAAAGCCAACAAAGTAGGACCATCTCCCTTGTTTAATTACGGTTACTTATGAAACAACAAGACAAACAAGCTCTAAAATCTAAAATCACATACAGCCGACAAATATTCACTTCAGTGCTGCCAATTCGGCGACTTTGTCGCTAAATCTGGCAACTTTCCAATCCTCTTGGCTACTTTTTTCTGTCAACAGCTACTAGCGACATATGGAGACTTTTTGGAGTCTTGGAGACTGAGGTGAAAGCGTCATCAACGAGCAGAGCGGAGAACCTCACAGGGAGGGAACTGCAGTGGTTGGCGCATGCGCAAATCATTTGTCGTCTGGATTTTATGGTTATAGTGAGGAGTCGGAATTTCTGAGTTCCTCGCCGAAGGTTTCGACTGAAATTTTAAATGCAAATGTTTCTTTACTGTCACACTTAAATAAACCATCTAACTTACCTCAAAATCGTCTTCGTGTGTGTGTCTCTCTGTGACAAAACTTGAACATCTCGCTGACTAGCTCATCATGTCAGTGCAGAGAGGAGACCCACACGCCTCCAGACTGAAAATGAAACGCACATGTGCAAAGCTGCCACTTGGTTTAAAGAGAGAGATGTAGATATTTCTTCACTGTCATGTCAAGCTAATATAAAATCACTTCAACGTCCCAATTCCATCCTTCATGTTAATGAGCCAGTCATTAGATATGGTTCGTTAGTGAATATCACAACCCTCCATTCTTTTAATCAAATTGAATACTCTAACATGTATCAATGTAGAACAAAATTGATTAAAAACAACTAAGAATCAAAAGAAGAAAGGTAATCTGCAGTTTTAACCAAAATTATCTTTTTTTTTTGCTCACTTTTGTATCCCTCCTAAAGCGTCCGTTGCCATAAATGATGACTTTTAGGACAGCCAATAGCTACTTTCCTTGATGAAGAATTGGCAAAACTGATTCATTTCAATTAAAAACAAAGTAACCAAAGAATTACGGAATGCAAAAAAAACCTTTTTTATTAATGAAATAAGCGATGCAAAAGGAAATGCTGAAGAAATCTGGACAAATGTAAAAAAATTAACAGGGCGGCATACTTTAAAATACCAGATCAAGTAACTACCACTAAATGTAAATGTACAAACCCCGTTTCCATATGAGTTGGGAAATTGTGTTAGATGTAAATATAAACGGAATACAATGATTTGCAAATCCTTTTCAACCCATATTCAGTTGAATATGCTACAAAGACAACATATTTGATGTTCAAACTGATAAACATTTTTTTTTTTTTGCAAATAATCATTAACTTTAGAATTTGATGCCAGCAACACGTGACAAAGAAGTTGGGAAAGGTGGCAATAAATACTGATAAAGTTGAGGAATGCTCATCAAACACTTATTTGGAACATCCCACAGGTGAACAGGCAAATTGGGAACAGGTGGGTGCCATGATTGGGTATAAAAGTAGATTCCATGAAATGCTCAGTCATTCACAAACAAGGATGGGGTGAGGGTCACCACTTTGTCAACAAATGCGTGAGCAAATTGTTGAACAGTTTAAGAAAAACCTTTCTCAACCAGCTATTGCAAGGAATCTAGGGATTTCACCATCTACGGTCCGGAATATCATCAAAGGGTTCAGAGAATCTGGAGAAATCACTGCACATAAGCAGCTAAGCCTGTGACTTTCGATCCCTCAGGCTGTACTGCATTAACACGTGACATCAGTGTGTAAAGGATATCACCACATGGGCTCAGGAACACTTCAGAAACCCACTGTCAGTAACTACAGTTGGTCGCTACATCTGTAAGTGCAAGTTAAAACTCTCCTATGCAAGGCGAAAACCGTTTATCAACAACACCCAGAAACACCGTCGGCTTCGCTGGGCCTGAGCTCACCTAAGATAAAGATTAAGATTAAAGTACCAATGATTGTCACACACACACTAGATGTGGTGAAATTTGTCCTCTGCATTTGACCCATCCCCTTGGAGAGCAGTGGGCAGCAGCGGCGCCGCGCCCGGGAATCATTTTGGTGATTTAACCCCCAACTCCAACCCTTTGTTGCTGAGTGCCAAGCAGGGAGGTTATGAGTCCCATTTTTATAGTCTTTGGTATGACTCGGCTGGAATTTGAACTCCAACCTACCGATCTCAGGGCGGATGGACTGATACAAAGTGGAAAAGTGTTCTATGGTCTGACGAGTCCACATTTCAAATTGTTTTTGGAAACTGTGGACGTCGTGTCCTCCGGACCAAAGAGGAAAAGAACCATCCGGATTGTTATAGACGCAAAGTTGAAAAGCCAGCATCTGTGATGGTATGGGGGTGTATTAGTGCCCAAGACATGGGTAACTTACACATCTGTGAAGGCGCCATTAATGCTGAAAGGTACATACAGGTTTTGGAGCAACATATGCTGTGATGAGGTGGCGACTTGTCCAGGGTGTACCCCGCCTTACGCCCGATTGTAGCTGAGATAGGCTCCAGCGCCCCCCGCTACCCCGAAGGGAATAAGCGGTACAAAATGGATGGATGGATCTTGCCATCCAAGCAACGTTACCAATTGCCGCCCCTGCTTATTTCAGCAAGACAATGCCAAGCCACGTGTTACATCAACGTGGCTTCATAGTAAAAGAGTGCGGGTACTAGACTGGCCTGCCTGTAGTCCAGACCTGTCTCCCATTGAAAATGTGTGGCGCAATATGAAGCCTAAAATACCACAACGGAGACCCCCGGACTGTTGAACAACTTAAGCTGTACATCAAGCAAGAATGGGAAATAATTCCACTTGAGAAACTTAAAAAATGTGTCTCCTCAGTTCCCAAACGTTTACTGAGTGTTTTTAAAAGGAAAGGCCATGTAACACAGTGGTGAACATGCCCTTTTCCAACTACTTTGGCACAGCCATGAAATTCTAAGTTAATTATTATTTGCAAAAAAAAAATTAAGTTTATGAGTTTGAACATCAAATATCTTGTCTTTGTAGTGCATTCAATTGAATGTGGGTTGAAAATGATTTGCAAATCATAGTATTCCGTTTATATTTACATCTAACACAATTTCCCAACTCATATGGAAATGGGGTTTGTAACAAATGATCCAAGCAAATGGCACATGCATTAAACACATACTTCATCAAATCTGTAAAGACATTAGCAACTGCAAATTGCAATGCTACTGATCATGTAAAGTCTTATGATATACTGGACCAAGCTCTTAATTTTGCAGAAGCATCTGAGTCTACAGTTGATGGGATAATATATGGCCTGAGAAACTCGAAAGCCAAAGATGCATGGACAGCCAAATATGCATGGACACGATATTTAAAGAAAATATAAAGAGTCACTCATGAATACAAGTATTATCAATAAGTCATTGCAAGAAGGTAATTTTCCAATTCCATGGAAGATTGGAGTTGTTAAGCCTAACTTCAAATGTGGGAACTCTACCAAAATTAGCAATTACAGGCCAATAAACATATTGCCTGTAATTTCAAAAGTAGCAGAAAACAGTCCAAAGAGGACTGTTTGGTGCCGTTTAGAAAAAGTATGTTAGGGGAACTCCCATTTTCCTATCGAGCGTCTCGAACATAATTCCTGTAAACATAGGGAACGAGCAACACAGGCAGCATTTAATAAGGCCTTGAAAAATTGGCTGCTTGGCAACCAAAACAGTAATCATAAATGAAAGCATATACTATGAAATATGTATTTTATAATTTTTTTTATGTATTCATGAAATGCAAAACACAGTGAGTGTCTACAACACATTTTTTTGCACGTAAATCTTCAAATTTTATATTTTTAATATTGTGACTTTGTGTACTTGTTTTCAATGTGTTTGTCTTGATTTTAACATCAATTTGCCAGACGACTGAAGATGGAAATTAGCCATTGTCTATAATCTTACATATTTATACATATGTCAAATGTTAGTAATATTTAATGTCCCTTTTAACAAACTAAAAATGACTTTCACCTACACATCACTCTTCCTGTTCTGCGTCCTGGGATCATGTCATCAAGACTGTGTCAAGAGTAAGCTGATACAAAATGATTTAGAAATTGGTGACCATTTTCTGAACACAAATCTGAAAGGAGATTAGATGATGATTTGAACATGATGGGACAATTAGATCAGTAAATATTATACTAACAAACCAAACAGTGTTTAGTGTTGAATGAAATTGGAAATATAATTGTAGTTCTTTTGATCGAAAAACGCATTTAAGTTTGTTTGTTTGTTTTTTGCTCTTTCTTAAATAAAAAATTGATCAGATTACTAATTTCAGGAAACCAGAACAAGCAGTAGCAATTGCTTTGGTCACGGAATTTTACAACTCTTACCAACAGAATTCCGTCAGTACTACCGGGTATTGATTGACGTAAAATTAAATGGTGCCATATTTAGATATTCTCGCTGCACGTTACATCAAACATTTGGCGGGCAAACAACTCAAGCAGCACTCAGAGCCTACTCAGGCGGGCTGCCTCTATGTAATGTTGCACTTTTCAAATCCAACAAAGCAAGTATGCCTGATGGAAAATACTCAAACATAATGTAAGCCTCCACTTTTCAAAATGCACTGGCTTTGCTACAGACGTGTTACTGATTAGCATTAGCGAATTTCATCAAATCATCAAATCACAGTTTATTTATATAGCCCTTAATCACAAGTGTCTCAAAGGGCTCCACAACACATGGCGATTTCAATTTCAATTTCAACACCTCCAAATTTGGTAATTAAAACTACAACTAAGATGCACGTTACACAAACATCTGGTGTGTAATAAACACAATACTTACAATATAACCATGTTTTAGGGCACAACAAAAGACTAGATTCAACTTAATGACAAAGACTACTTTTTGACTAGGCAACACATCATAGCCTATACACTACTGCCATCTGACGTCTTGGAATTGAAAATGAAACTGCATGCAAAGCATATTATTATAATACTTTTAACTAAGAAGTGTAAGACATTTAGGATATAAAAACTGGAGAGCACAGTTGTCATTATATGCTCACTGTTGAATGTTAAATACAAAAATTTGATTTTATTAATTAACAAATTAACATTTATTAAACTCAGTAAGATGCATAGAAGTACCACAAATTGGTACTGTTGAGTACCAATATCGATTCCCACGTACAAAGAATGTGTACTGAACTGTATCAATTCTAATATGTGAGGTATCCATCCCTAAACAGGACAGCTGCATATGTATGCATACATTAGATTATGATACAACATTAGTAGCCTTGATCTGTTGCTGAGTCTTATAATGGCATAGTAGTCCACACAAGTCTCAGTCACGATGCTGAATGTCACAGTCACTTCTGTGGTGACTTACTTTGGCTGCTTTCTTGTAAATGGAGTTTTAGTAATTCCCGTTCTGTTGAATACATTCATTAATATCAAGGCATCACATTTGTTTGTCTCGGTTTCAACAAGGAAGCTCTGGCTGGTCATTTATTTTCAATGACTATAGTCGTGCGAAAAATGGAATTGAACTGCTCTCTTAATTAGGAAGCAGATAAGCAGGAGCATGCCTAATGGTTTCTCTGAGCACCTGTCTATCTGGAGATCTCAAGACGCCACTGCGACAATAGTTTGTGAAACTGCCATTTAATGGTGCAATCACGACACACCTCAGACTCCAATAAAAGACACCCAGCGTATTCCGTCTGAAATCGACTGAATTCGTGTGCTTTTATAGACAGCAATACATGGTTGAGGAAAACCAGGTGAAATAACATTAGGGAGAATGGGCAGTCAACAAGACTGTCATTTTATCAGCCTCAGTGGGAGCTCTAATGATGGTACGGACAAATACGTTGTATTCACAGAGATATCATTTGAAACCTCATGCTTGTGATAATATACAGGGTAAACAAACCAATCTCATTTAAAGCCACATTATTTTCTTAATGATTTTTTGTGTGATTGATTAATGTCAATAAACTGTGGAAGAATTGCAGCATGCAAACGCAATAGTAGGGTTTTTGAATCGGAAATCAGTATAAATGCGTATTGGATGATATCGACCTGCATTTACAATTTTTCGGATATTAGCACTGTGATGCGAGCTGTCCCGCAGTGCGTTCACTTGTGCAAAGCTGGACAACCCGTTAACATCTAAATGTACGGCAGTAAGCACGCAAGGTTGGTCTTTTCTTGTATTTTGGTGAAATAATTTACAAAAGTTTGACATGGTAGGCTTTACTGTAAGATGCTAGGAGCTTGCAGCTACACATCAGCTAAGCACACAATAGCACACAAGCTTGACATACATTATAAGTGTCCCTAATTGAACAATATTGCAGTCTAAAACATGACATTCGTCAATATAAACAAGTTTCAAATAATCATAGTTACAGATACAAAGCCTCCAAGGTAAACACGTATTAGAAACTATCCGGTAACAAATGTGTCCGCATCATTCAACTTACTGTATCATGACCTTATTCTAATGAATTATTGTGGCCACCGAAGGTCACCAAAAATACAAATATCACTCCACTTCAACTTAAAGACAGCATAAATCCATTGCAGACTGTTAATTATAAATATAATTAGGTTTTTCATACCTATGATTGTTCTCTGAATAAGTTCACTTGATCAAGAGTTTTCTAACATTCCAACTACAAAACAATACAAATATGTACAGTATGATCATGTTAATTCGTATTGGCTCAATATCAGTATCGGCCAATATTTGTCAGAGTTTGTAGGTGACGAACCCCAAGATGCAGAGATGATGGCAGGCGTTGTGTGAGAAAACATGATTTAATTACAATACTATGGCAAAACACAAACAAAAGGGAACAAACAAAAGGCGCGCACAAGGCGGAGAACAAACTAGGCTATAAACTAAAATAGCACAAAGGCTAACTGTGGACAAATAAACAAAAACACTTACTGTGACACGAATGAACTATGACTAAAGCGGAGTGGACAAAAGTAGAATAAGCTACAACGACAAATAGGTAGAAGTGACAAGTATTCTAATGACAATGATCCAGCAGTGACTGGAGGGCAGGACAGGTTTGAATAACAGCTGGCTGACTGGCACCAGGTGTGGCCAGGTGCCAATCAGCCACAGCTGAGGGGACAAAACACTCAGGGAACATAATCAGGAAATGAAGACAAAATAAAAGCACTGACAGGAAACTAAGACAAACGCAGAGGAAAAACTAAAACATAGCCAAACTGTCAGGGACAAGCCTGACAGTAGCCCCCCTTCCCATAACGGATGCTAGACGTTCTAGCAAATCCCCCCGCCCCCCAACAAAAACAGTCCAAAGTCACGGGAGGGTGGAGGGAGGACAAGGAGGTGGGCCGCCAGGCCAAGTGTCCCCGCACCCAGCGGGGAAGAGTCATGTGGCGACGGCGAGTCGAACGCCGCCGCAATTGTCGAGGCGGCTCGACCGCCAGCGTGAGAGGGCCCACCGGGAAGGATGGTGGCGGCGCCCTCTGCTGGCCACCCGGAGAGGGTGGCGGCGGCGCCCTCTGCTGGCCACCCGGAGAGGGTGGCGGCGGCGCCCTCTGCTGGCCACCCGGAGAGGGTGGTGGCGGCGCCCTCTGCTGGCCACCCGGAGAGGGTGGTGGCGGCGCCCTCTGCTGGCCACCCGGAGAGGGTGGTGGCGGCGCCCTCTGCTGGCCACCCGGAGAGGAGGGTGGTGGCGCCCTCTGCTGCTGGCCCACCGGAGTGCACGGTGGTGGCGCCCTCTGCTGCTGGCCCACCGGAGTGCATGGTGGTGGCGCCCTCTGCTGCTGGCCCACCGGAGTGCATGGTGGTGGCGCCCTCTGCTGCTGGCCCACCGGAGTACATGGTGGTGGCGCCCTCTTCTGGCCCACCGGAGTGCATGGTGGTGGCGCCCTCTGCTGCTGGCCCACCGGCGTGCATGGTAGTGGCGCCCTCTGCTGCTGGCCCACTGGAGTGCATGGTGGTGGCGCCCTCTTCTGGTCCACCGGAGTGCATGGTGGTGGAGACCCCTGCTGGTCCACCGGAGAGGGTGGTGGAGACTCCTGCTGGCCTACCGGAGAGGATGGTGGAGACCCCTGCTGGCCCACCGGAGAGGATGGTGGAGACCCCTGCTGGTCCACCGGAGAGGATGGTGGAGACCCCTGCTGGTCCACCGGAGAGGATGGTGGAGACCCCTGCTGGCCCACCGGAGAGGGTGGTGGCGTCTGCTGGTCCACCGGAGAGGATGGCGCCATCTCTTGCAGACCCACTGGGGTGAGTAGCTGTGCCTCCCCAGCTGCACAGCTACTCATAATTATTTACTGTTTTAGTCATTCCCAGCTGAATATCAGGTCCCACCCGCCTCTCACAGCATCTTCCCTATCTGAATCGCTTCCACTGCCCTCTAATCCTTCACTCTCACGTTCCTCATCCTCGAATCTTTCATCCTCGCTCAAATTAATGGGGTAATCGTCGTTTTCTCGGTCTGAATCGCTCTCGCTGCTGGTGGCCATGATTGTAAATAATGTGCAGATGTGAGGAGCTCCACAACCTGTGACGTCACGCTACTTCCGGTACAGGCAAGGCTTTTTTATCAGCGACCAAAAGTTGCAAACTTTATCGTCGATGTTCGCTACTAAATCCTTTCAGCCAAAATATGGCAATATCGGGAAATGATCAAGTATGACACATAGAATGGACCTGCTATCCCCGTTTAAATTAAAAAAAAATCATTTCAGTAGGCCTTTAAAGGCCTACTGAAATGAGATTTTTTTATTTAAACGATCATACTTGATCATTTCGCGATATTGCCATATTTTTGCTGAAAGGATTTAGTAGAGAAAATCGACGATAAAGTTCGCAACTTTTGCTCGCTGATAAAAAAAAGCCTTGCCTGTACCGGAAGTAGCGTGACGTCACAGGAGCTAGTATTCCTCACAATTCCCCATTGTTTACAATGGAGCGAGAGAGATTCGGACCAAGAAAGTGATGATTACCCCATTAATTTGAGCGAGGATGAAAGATTCGTAGATGAGGAACGTTACAGTGAACGACTTGAGAGGCAGTGATGGACGTATCTTTTTTCGCTCTGACCGTAACTTAGGTACAAGCTGGCTCATTGGATTCCACACTCTCCTTTTTATATTGTGGATCACGGATTTGTATTTTAAACCACCTCGGATACTATATCCTCTTGAAAATGAGAGTCGAGAACGCGAAATGGACATTCAGTGCCTTTTATCTCCACGACAATACATCGGCGAAATGCTTTAGCTACGAGCTAACGTGATAGCATCGTGCTTTAACTGCATATAGAAACAAAAAAAATAAACCCCTGACTGGAAGGATAGATAGAAAATCAACAATACTATTAAACCGTGGACATGTAAATACACGGTTAATGCTTTCCAGGCTGGCGAAGGTTAACAATGCTGTGCTAACGACACCATTGAAGCTAACTTAGCAACTTAGCAACCAGACCTCACAGAACTATGTACTCTCTCCTTTTTTTATTGTGAATCACGGATTTGTATTTTAAACCACCTCGGATACTATATCCTCTTAAAAATGAGAGTCGAGCACGCGAAATGGACATTTAAAGTGACTTATCTCCAAGACAATACATTGGTGACACACTTAGCCACTGAGCTAGCGCGATAGCATCGTTCTCAAATGAAGATAGAAACAAAATAAATAAACCCCTGACTGGAAGGATGGATAGAAAATCAACAATACTATTAAACCGTGGACATGTAAATACACGGTTAATGCTTTCCAGGCTGGCGAAGGTTAACAATGCTGTGCTAACGACGCCATTGAAGCTAACTTAGCAACCAGACCTCACAGAACTATGTACTCTCTCCTTTTTCTATTGTGAATCACGGATTTGTATTTTAAACCACCTCGGATACTATATCCTCTTGAAAATGAGAGTCGAGCACGCGAAATGGACATTTAAAGTGACTTTTATCTCCAAGACAATACATCGGTGACACACTTAGCTACTGAGCTAGCGCGATAGCATCGTTCTCAAATGAAGATAGAAACAACATAAATAAACCCCTGACCGGAAGGATAGATAGAAAATCAACAATACTATTAAACCGTGGACATGTAAATACACGGTTAATGATTTCCAGGCCGGCGAAGGTTAACAATGCTGTGCTAACAACGCCATTGAAGCTAACTTAGCAACCAGACCTCACAGAACTATGTACTCTCTCCTTTTTCTATTGTGAATCACGGATTTGTATTTTAAACCACCTCGGATACTATATCCTCTTGAAAATGAGAGTCGAGCACGCGAAATGGACATTTAAAGTGACTTATCTCCAAGACAATACATCGGTGACACACTTAGCTACTGAGCTAGCGCGTAGTATCGTTCTCAAATGAAGATAGAAACCCATCAACAGCCGTGCTCACCTGCATTCCAGCGATCAACGGCACGACGAAGGACTTCATCCGTGGGTTTGGCGGCAAGCATCGGCTAGGCGTAGTAAGTAGTCCTTGTTGTGTTGCTGTAAGTATTGTAATGCCCCGCAGTGGAGAAGGAGTCACACAGACGAGGAAGCGCTGCTCAATCGCTTTATTAAAAAGCGGTAACTGGTTGTAGTTCAAAAAGTAACGCACACACATACACGAGCTGCTGTTAGCCAAAACTCACGCTCACACACACAAGTTCTCCGCCAACTCACTCACGCATGCGCGTTCCTCAAACCCTTAAAGACAGTACACTAATGCAAATATCACAGATATTACAGTATTGTACTTAGCCGCTAAGACACCGATCGATCCCACCTACAACGTTCTTCTTTGCAGTCTCCATTGTTCATTAAACAAATTGCAAAAGATTCACCAACACAGATGTCCAGAATAATGTGGAATTTTGTCGAAGAAAACAAGAGGCTTTTCTATCGGGTCCGATGGGGTCCAACCACTTCCGTTGCTTTTGTGACGTCACGCGCATAAATCATATCCAAAGGAGTTTTTCAACCGGAAGTGTGGCGGGAATTTTAAAATTGCACTTTATAAGTTAACCCGGCCGTATTGGCATGTGTTGCAATGTTAAGATTTCATCATTGATATATAAACTATCAGACTGCGTGGTTGGTAGTAGTGGGTTTCAGTAGGCCTTTAAGAAGGCCAAGTCCAAATTGGCTGCAGGTGTGTGAGTGTGTCTCCCCCCTGTGATCCCAAAACCAGGTACTGTGAAGGAAAGCAGACAGGTAGCAGCAGAGCAGCCAGAACACATCACGCAGACCCCAATATTTTGTATTAATTTGTACATTTGTTTTTTATTTGTACATGACAAGAGCCCAAATACAGTTATACAAGCCCTAACTATATCAAAAACCCTCATTTTTATAAACATAATTTGATGATTAAAGAAATGTGTATTTTGTACAATATTTTATTTTGTAATGGATGCATTTCAGCAAGTGGATATCAGGTCAGCTAAGAAGGAGAGCATGTGGGAAAAGTTCCATGAGGCATTAATTTCTTAAAAGCTATTTGTCTGTGGAGCAAGAGACATCTGTGACTTTTCGGGAGAGCAGGACTATTTACAGCTATTGGCAGCCTGATGCAAAAACTATCTTTCCCCTTGGGTGTCTGTCTGGTAATCTTTTCAATGAGTCTCTTTACCTGCGACACAAGGAATATATCTGTTCCAGGCTGTGGTACTGTGTGTGCCTGCCAAATGCCAATTTGCATATATTTCTTAATTACCTGAGCACATGCGTTTGGGAATCAGTAATCACATGTGCATCCCCTACCTTAGATTACCCTCTCTGATTGTGTATTGAAAATGATGAAATAGTGTCCTTTTTTATATGTTGTAAACAAAGTGCAGGTATCTGTCTTTGTGGGTCATGACCAAACTTTTATACTGTCAAGTACATTTGTTATACTTAAGTAAGTTAAGTTAAACATGTATGCCCCCTTTTGTAGTTAGTCTCACAAAATGTTGGGGAATATTAATTAACAATTTAGCAATAAAACAACAAAATCTCACTCAATAGTTAGTTATCACCATCTAAAAAGTACTTTAAATGTTTTGATCCTGAGTTGCCGTGATTTACGTGCACACACTCAGTAGTGTTGGACAGCGTATGCAAGTCTGGAGGCAAACCCACCAAACAAAGTTTATACCTGCTTAGTTGACTTAATAGGAAAGAATAGATTTGCTGAGTTGGGTTCCAGTCTATAACTCAGAGAAGTTCAAGACTCTTTGTATTGGAGAGACTGCAGAATAGGGGCGACAGGAGCTCAGTCATTCAGGACTAGGACATTGGAACCAGAGGGTCCCGTTTCCAATCCTGCTATGTGCAAAAAAGAATTGTAACTAGCTGATGGAGACAGTCTAGTTGTAGTTGGCGAAGTTGCTGGACAGATTGCTAGTAAAAAGTTAATATAGTTAACCTGGCTAACCTCTGCACTGCCTGTTGTGGGTATAGCTCAACGTTCCATTGTATCTGTTTGGACCAATAACAATTTAACAAGTTGCTGGCAGTCTTAAAAGTACCCCAAAGCTGCTACAAATGATTGGAGGATACGGGAAGAACTGTGGACACTCTTGTGATTTGGATAACATCGGACTGTCTGCCCCGCAGGATTAATTTTTGGGGACCAGTCAGAGACAATTTACAGTAAAAAAACTAATTTTATTTTCACTCGCATACAAAACATTCTAACTTGGATTGTTTCCCTGGCTTCGAGACTCCCGAAGGACAGGGCGGCGAAGACACAACAAACTCCCTTCTTGAATCTCATGGACACACACTTGTTGTTGTTGACTTTGGACTGACTAGCGACTGCACGACACTAAGGCCGCGGAACAGAGACACGCGGCAGGCTTACGCACACACATGCATCCACAAAAACATACGCCACACACACATACCCCATCCCCCATCCAACGCCCTTGACGCAAATCCCTTAGGGGTGATGGACGGCTAGGCAGCGTCTGAAGAGCTGCAGCCTAGTAGTCCCGACTCCCTCCCCTCTGTTGCTAAATATCTCGAGTTGTATGGTGTAATATGTATATGTGCTTTGCTATGGAGGTTTTTTCCCACCCCAGACTGGGCCCCCTTAGGAGCCCAGTCTAGATTGTATTTTTTTACTCATCCTTCCCCAGCGTTGACCTTTTTCCCATCTTTTACGGGGCACCATGTGGCGACCCATCAGCGTTCCTATTCTGTAACCCTGTACACTGTTTGTTTGTCTAATCTTGAACGGGTGTGTGCTTAAAACAATGTTTTGTTGTACTTGTGCAATGACAATAAAGACCTACCTACCTACCTACCTACCTACTTAACAAACTGCCTATACACCATTTTCCAATTGCAGTCAGATAATGCATTTAATTTTTTCTCAAATGCTTCCAGACACGATTATTCAACAATTAATTCCACACAATCAACCAAATTATTAACTAGAAAAGCACTCAGAAAGCGCGTACCTCCGCCAGGCCCTATCTCACAATACAAAGTCCTGAATCCAGACGGTGATCCGGACAAGCGCCATACTGTGATCACTTGTTCTTTATTCTATTTCCTGTAAGCTAAATGAAAATCCACCGCTAAGATTTTGAGATATCTGTAACAGAATGAAATAAACTGAGTAAAGCATCTTGCCAGTCATTCAGTGTCTTTGTGTTTGTGGTTGGAGGCAGGGACGCTTGCACAGAAGTTGAAGCTCATAACATAAATGTAAGGTAACATAGTAGAAATGACCTGGATTAGCCCCAAGTGACTTGTTCCTTATCCCATTTTGGACATTTCCTGGAATTTAGATATAAAAAAAACACCCATAAATTGTTCAGCTATCTACAGAAGAATTAAAGAAACATAGTGAACACTCATGTCTGACTCCAGTAGGGATGGGTACTTTTCTCATTTCAATTCATATGGTACCAATTCACAATCGATACCGGTTCTTCTGTGTGTGTCCATATGGTACTAAATGTTCATTTGTTTAATTGTTTTATACTGATTTCTTACACTTCCGAGTCTCATTTGCCATTGTTATATAGTAGATTTTGCATGCAGTTCCAATTCCAGGACATTAGATAGCAGTAGTGTATAGCTTATGGCAGAGTCTTGTATAGAAAGAGTATGGCCAACTCTGTTTAAAATTGGTACCAAACATGGTGCCTTGTAGTCACGTGTGAGGCTTTTGACCAACTATTGAGCAGATCGTCTGGCCATACTCTCTTTGATTGGTCAAAAGCCCCTCACGTGACTACAGGCCACCATGTTTGGTACCAACTTTGAAAACGAGTTGGCCATACTGTCTCTATACACTGCTCTGGGCTATGGTGTGTTGCCTAGTCAGGGAGTAGTCTCTGCCATGAGGCTGAATCTAGTCTTTTTTTGCACCCTAAAACGTGTTTGTACTATAAGTATCGTATCATTGACACACCAGCTGTTTGATTGTAACATGCATCTAAATAGTAGTTTTCATTACCACATTTGAAGGTGTTGAAATCGCCATATAAAATCGCTAATGTTAATCAGTAGCATTTCTATTGCAAATCCAATGTAAATTAGCATGGAGCAATTGTTTTTTGAAAATTAGAGCATTAGTGTAAGTTTGAGTATTTTCCATGAGACATACCTGCTTTGTTGGCATGGAAAATTGCAATATTGCCAGATGCAGTCCGACTGAGTGCTGCTTGAGTGATTGTTTGCCCGCTAAGTCGAGTCTGCAACCGTAAGTGATGGTATGTGCAACAAAGGTTTCGAAATAGGGCATTGTTTAAATTGATACCCCGTAGTGAATTTGGTCGGTGCTTATAAAAGTACCTTTGGTACCTTTCCCTAATTTCCACTATCTTTTCACTGCAGGGCTACTAGCATACACACACACACATAGAAGCATATGGTGACAGATCCACCTCAGGCTCTAAATCCAATCAGTTGTTCTTTACCATTTCCCAAAGTTTCATAAAAATGTGCCCATATTTTTTGAGTTATTTTTCTTCTGATGCAATGATTACATAACTTCCTGGCAGAGGTAACACTCAATTGTATCCTTCCCTAAACCTAACAGGCTACTAACAAATTAAATCGTGCTGTTTGGTCACATATTCTCAATGATTTTACAAGCTGGGTGTCTGTTTTTATCAAGTCACCATGATGATTGTTCCCATTAGACCAATCAATAATTGTACCCCTTTGGGGATGTTCGGTGGAGGGTTCTTTGAGAGGGGCGCTCCCTCCCCAGCCTTGTGGATTACTGTTATCAAATGGATACAGATGGAGGATATGCACACTTGCATACATATTTGGCTCTACACGGCATGAACATGCTGTGAGTTGACATGCATGACTCTAAGCCATCCACTAATCGATACACTATGGTAAAACACACACACACACACGGGAAATAACAGCACTGTTTGACATATGCTTATCCAGCTTGTAAGTAGCCTCTGATAGCGTACAAATGGCAGACAGTGAGTGAGACGGCACCCGTCAGGATTAGTGAGTCTTTGCCAACACATAAAGGCAAGAAAACGCCTGTCCAACACTGACAGCTGCAACGGAATGGATTTATCATTGCCTACAGCTGAGCTATAGTTCTCTATTTTTACACCATTGCAAAGATGGTCTTCTTCACAAAAATGCTTTGCCTCATTTTTTTGTTACTTCTCAACAATCAGACAATGTGAAGAAAAGGATTCTTATCACAAACTAATTAGAAAGTAGCGTAGAACACGGGAGCCCTTGACAGAGTGCCATCCATTTTAATCAGATACACAGGCGCCACTATAAAGATATCACATGAACAGATGCCCCAATTTATGAAGGTAACACGCAAAGATAACAGGTGGCGTGTGTATTTATTTCAACACACATTTCAATTAGATCTTTATTTGACAACAATTTTCTAATGAGTCGGAGTGAGCTACTCGTTATCCTAAAAAGACAGCACAATGATAGCGACTGCTGACAGAAACTCACAAGTTTTGGGTTGGCATAGAGTAGGAAGGAGATTCATATGGCCCCATTAGTCGCTGTTTATCTGACACATGAAACATGATGAACTCGGGGGTTCACTATTCAGACGGCAGTAAAGTGTTGAATATCTTAAAATGTGTTTTGTGGCAATTCCAACTTTGACCACAGTGTCAGTTGCTATGTACGGGGGCACTTTTTAGCAGACTGAATTGCAAAATGATTAAACCCCCACCTTACTCTCACACAAGATCCACCCAGGTATGGGCCTTATGAATCCTTTCCCTACTGTAACACCGTAAAAAATACACTACCGTTCAAAAGTTTGGGGTCACATTGAAATGTCCTTATTTTTGAAGGAAAAGCACTGTACTTTTCAATGAAGATAACTTTAAACTAGTCTTAACGTTAAAGAAATACACTCTATACATTGCTAATGTGGTAAATGACTATTCTAGCTGCAAATGTCTGGTTTTTGGTGCAATATCTACATAGGTGTATAGAGGCCCATTTCCAGCAACTATCACTCCAGTGTTCTAATGGTACAATGTGTTTGCTCATTGGCTCAGAAGGCTAATTGATGATTAGAAAACCCTTGTGCAATCATGTTCACACATCTGAAAACAGTTTAGCTGGTTACAGAAGCTACAAAACTGACCTTCCTTTGAGCAGATTGAGTTTCTGGAGCATCGCATTTGTGGGGTCAATTAAACGCTCAAAATTGCCAGAAAAAGAGAACTTTCATCTGAAACTCGACAGTCTATTCTTGTTCTTAGAAATGAAGCCTATTCCACAAAATTGTTTGGGTGACCCCAAACTTTTGAACGGTAGTGTATTGTTTTTTTGTAGCTACATAACATGTTGCATCATTCTACTGTTCAGTTAATTATTGCTAACAAATTTTAAAACATTTTTTACAATTTAATTACTGACACAATAGATTATGCTAACAACAGAATAATACTACTTTCAGTATGACTGCAAACAAGCATCACATAATGAAAGTTTACTGCAATCTGCAGGGGCCAGGAAGGAAAATTAACTGAACAGTTTTTCTGCATAAATTAAAATTTTGGTACTACACAGTTCATGTTATGTTGGCGGCTTGTTGGCGTGACCGCAGCATGCAGAGACAGACAGACAATGCAGAAGTAAAAATGTTATGAGGGGAAAAAACGGCGTGGCGAAGTTGGTAGAGTGGCCGTGCCAGCAATCGGAGGGTTGCTGGTTACTGGGGTTCAATCCCCACCTTCTACCATCCTAGTCACGTCCGTTGTGTCCTTGGGCAAGACACTTCACCCTTGCTCCTGATGGGTGCTGGTTAGCGCCTTGCATGGCAGCTCCCTCCATCAGTGTGTGAATGTGTGTGTGAATGGGTGAATGTGGAAATACTGTCAAAGCGCTTTGAGTACCTTGAAGGTAGAAAAGCGCTATACAAGTATAACCCATTTATCATTTATCATTTATAAATGCAAGGCTAGATTAATAATACCTGGGATTTATATAGCGCTTTTCTAAGTACCCAAAGTCGCTTTACATGTTAAAAACCCATCAGTCATTCACACCTGGTGGTGGTAAGCTACTTTCATAGCCACAGCTGCCCTGGGGTAGACTGATTAGATTAGGGTTAATAAACACTACGAGCAGAGTACGGCATCGCTGAGCAGAGCGGTTAATAGCGGCATTCATTTTCTAATAGTTTTGAATATACAAACGCTCAGCTGTTCATAAAGCAAGCGAAGAGGGGGAGCAAGAAGTGAAGCAGAGCAGCGAGAAGCAAAGCCGCACGCTCAGGAAATTCAGCTGTTTTCTTTGCTGCTTGCAGCTGGCGGTACTTCCCCGTGAACCCTGTGTATCCTTTTCTGTTTTTTGCTGTCAAGCATTACAAACGCACATTGGACATAAAATTGTCCATATCGAATGATTTGTTTGCGCATGCATGTTGTCCTCCTCTGCTTCTATATGTAGACTGCGCAGCGCCGCTCTACTCTGCTTGTAGTGTGTACCAACCCTGAGGCAGCACGTAGCAAAACAAAGGCGACTTGAGGGTTTCAAGATCGAATCCAGCTTTCACAATCCTAGTCATGGCCATTACGTCCTTTGGCAAGACACTTCACACACTTTTCTCCTGATTGGTTGTGGTTAGCGCCTAGCATGACAGCTTCCACCATCAGTGTGTGAATGGGTAAACGCGACGTAAATAACACACTTTTGGTAACACACAGTTACAGTAAAGAGCTATTCTATTCACACATGAAACACTTGCAGTAGAAAAGCACAGAACAATGACTCAGCGCCCTCCTACAGGCTTTTTGCATTGGCAACCAGAGACAGGTTTGTCTCCTGATTGCCAATCAAGGACAGGTGAGGGAGCCAGCGCCGAGAGCAGAGGAAAAGTGGTGGCAAATAGAGGCAAACAGGAAGTGGAAACAGTAGACACATGTCCAAGACAGTCATAAAAGATCATGACGGTTCAAAAGGTCTCACATAGGCAATGACTACATTGTTTGCTAGTGCAATGGCTGAGTTGTAAGCCACAGTTTATTGACACCCACTGGTTGTTAGTAAGCAAACAACTTTCTCTGAGATTTTGGAAGGTTTAAATTCTGAATAAAAGCAACAATTGGTAGTAAGATACCTTTACCAGTCTTTTATATACTTGGACCAGCCAAGTTGTCTTGTGTTGCATTACCATTACTTATGGCACTGTCTTTGTAGGATTTTTACTGGGGCTATCAAAGTTGACGCTAATTTCCTTTAACAGCACTATTTATTTCCATGCTCGATCAACATGCACGCGTGACCGTCGGTACACCATTAGTGCGGGAGCAGAAATGGACAAAGAAAAGGGCACACTGAATGGCAAGGCTAGAGATGTAACGATAACTGTGGTAAAACTCCCGACAGTTAGTACCATTTTAAATTAAAGTTAGTGGAAAACCGTGATCAATAACTGCGCTTAGATAAACTTATGGACTGACTGGTGCCAGCTCGCAAGCTTAAACGCTAACATGAAAACAAGAAACATTAACGTATTTCCTAATTCGAGAACAACATACCCCAATCTACAACTTTATAAACACGTTGCTGTCTGAGCAACTAAGCCATTCAATTGTGCATATTGAACATACGAGCTGTGCTCAATTAATTGGTTTATACTATACAACATGTTTTTTGTTTTTTTATGGAGCGTTCAAGGACCACTGAACAGAGTAGGACCCCACAACCTTGGCTAGAAACAATAAATAATGATACATTTTATTTGTTATGCACATTTTGTTTTAAGAAAATCTTAAAGTGCCACAGTGCTGTACAAAACAATATTTAAAACAAAAAAAAGCTTGGCCATTAAAACAGATAAAATACTAAAACTAAAACACTATCAGTGAAGAAGAAGAAACACAAAACATGTAAATTACTGGGTTTTCTAACAGTGTATAATTTAACCCCCCCCCCCCCCAAAAAAAAACAACAAGAAAAAAAAAAAAAAAAAAAAAAAATATATATATATATATATATATATATATATATATATATATATATATATATATATATATATATATATATATATATATATATATATATATATACAGTATATACTTGGTCAAAAATGTCAGTGTGTCTATAAGTACATTCAATGATATCGTTATAATAATGATAACTGTGATAATATTGGTCACTATAACAGTGATCTGAAATTTTCATATCGTTACATCCCTACTGCCGACAAGACGAAAACCATCCGCATTTGTTGCGGCTGCAAACCGAGTTATCTCCTATGCAAGAACTGTTCAAAATGCCAGCTAATACAGAGAACCCCACCTCCACACACCGGAAGCCTACAGTACAACCAGAGAACGTTCATGTTTTTAAGAGCAGACTTAAAACCCACCTTTTTGATTTGGCTTTTACCTGATGTTAATTATTTTATTGAAGTCATTTGTATTTTACTTTTTATCCTATTAGTTATGCAAGATTTTATTTAGTTCTATTTGTTTATCATTTATTTATTGCATATTAGTTGTATTTGTATCTTTTTATTAATCGTCATATGTCTTACTTGTATTTCATTCTTTATCTCTACTCATGGTTCTTACTATTTTACAAGTTTTATTATTTTTATTTTCCAACGTTCCTCAGATGAGCCATTGTTATCGGCCGTGCTTGTGGGGGCGCTTTTGTGTCAGCGTCCCATGGTCTGATGACCTCCTGGTGCGGATGGCTCCTGTGATAGTGTTTACTCACATGTCTCCTCTGTACTCAGTCATGCAATAATTTGTCCATATAGTTGCATATGTGTGCATGTTGTGTGTGTGTGTGTGTGTGTGTGTGTGTGTGTGTGTGTGTGTGTGTGTGTGTGTGTGTGTGTGTGTGTGTGTGTGTGTGTGTGTGTGTGTGTGTGTGTGTGTGTGTGTGTGTGTTGGTATCTGTGTCCGTGCGTACGTATGTGATAATGGGGGATATGGGTATTGGGTATTGTTTTTAACTTTGTACAGCACTTTGCATTGCATTTATTTTTTTATATGAAAAGCGCTTTATAAATAAAGTTTGATTGATTGATTGAACCAACATTCCTACAGAAATTGCTAAATGGGTGTCAACACCCCTAATTCTCTATGGGGGCCGCCCAAAACAGTTGCATGGTATGACTGTTACAAAGACTGAGGAGGCACCCAGCCAACACGTACATTTAGCAATTGTTTTATGGTCATTTATAAAAGGTTTGTTTTTAAAGCAAGCCTGTGTCAGAAGTGGTAAGTACCGTATTTTCCGCACTATAAGGCGCACCTAAAAACCTCCAATTTTCTCAAAAGCTGACAGTGCGCCTTATAATCCGGTGTGCCTTATATATGGACCAATATTGAGCCACAACAGGTCTCGCAACCCCAGCCTCTACTCTAGCATCTATTCTATGCGCCTTATAATGCGGTGCGCCTTATATATGAACTAAGTTTTAAAATAGGCCATTCATTACAGTATAGTGCGGAAAATACGGTATGTGGGAGAGAGTGGGTTTGTTTGTGTGTTTGTGTATGGATCTATAAAAGATTGTTTAATAAACATTTGCATAAAGAAAACAAATGGTCTAGTCCCATGTTAATAGTATTTAAAACTTGAAAAGTATCTGTCAGGTAGAAAAAAACGTGTCTGTGCGATTAATAACAACTTAACTTGGTACAAAAGTAATTAATTGCTACAAAAAATGTAATTCTTTCAACAGCCCTAATTTAAACCAATTTGTCTGCACAGTATTGTGTTTTCCAGGCTATAGAGCACACCGGTATTGACGCTGCACTTACCAAATTTTAGAAGAAACATTTTTTTTACATATATTAGCTGCAGAGGAGACTATTAGCGGAAAATACAGTATTTGTGGTTTTATAGCATTGGCATGCCTAGTTGGTTTAGCCACTTGATAAGCAACAAATATTTCCCGTTACCAAACTGTTCTTTAACACAGCAGCTTTAAAGGACAGGGAAGTTCTAAACTGTATGGGTCGGACCGCAACAAAAAAAATATTCTACAAATAAATGTAAATAATTAATCCCAGACAGTAATATTTTAAGAAGGGGTGAAAAATAGTCTCACTGCAGTTGACTTGCTGGTATTGATGCTGCCTTTACACACCTTGATTATTCAGGCGAATACTCAGTGAAAATGTCTGACTCTCCTAAAATATTGGCCGTTTGATTGTGTTTTGAACCCATTACCCACCGAACGCCTTTTCCCTAATTAGATCCTGAGGTATTTTTTTCCACCCCGCCTCGCTCCTCGCTCTCTCTTCCTTCCACCGCCCCCACACAAATATACACACACCTCCTCTTAATCCCTGTACGTTTGTGGTAAAGTTCAGATGAAGGCAACAGGTCTAATTGCATTAGCATCAATTTACTGGTCCGGCGGAAGACAGCTGTGCAATCTAAAGATGTACGGCCCCGGCTAACTATCCAGAAATGTGTCAGAGTGTGTATGCTCTCGTGCCAGACGTGTATGAACATGTCATCACCAAAGACAAAAGGCAAACAAATAACGTGTGACGGCAACACTAAATGGGTCCTCGTGTGTGAATGTGAGTGTGAATGCTGTCTGTCTGTCTGTCTGTGTTGGCCCTGCGATGAGGTGGCGACGTGTCCAAGGTGTACCCCGCCTTCCGTCTGAGTGCAGCTGGGATAGGCTCCAGCATCCCCCGAGACCCCCAGAGGGACTAGTGGTAGAAAATGGATAGATGACCACAATCGAGCGCAACTGTAGAAAAGCTATTGACCAGGGGTCCCCAAACTGCATATATATATATATATATATATATATATATATATATATATATATATATATATATATATATATATATATATATATATATATATATATATATATATATATATATATATATATATATATACATATATACATTGTCTTTATAATCCGTTTTGTCATTTAACATCAATTAACATTTATGTTCATCAACATTTAACATTGTCACGTTATCGATGGGAACATTCATTTTTAGACAATATGATTTGCCTGAGAAGCTAGGAGACACCAAGAGTAACAAGCGGTAGAAAATGGATTAGAAAGGAAATATTTTATAAATAAAAATAAAAATTTTAAAAAATGAATAAATAAATAAATAAATGACTTGGGACTCCCTGTGGGCCAGATTTTGGATGCTGGGGGGCCGGATCCGGCCCGCGAGCCGTAGTTTGGGGACACCTGCTATCGACGTTGCCATATTCACTTTTCCTAGTTACACTTCATAGCTTGTCAACTTTCTTCTCCACTGCAAGCTAGATACATAAAAAAATATGCATTAGTGTCACATTGCTCCTGTCTTTATTTGTCTTACCCTCATTCGCTGCATTATCCATCCACTGAACACAAGGGTGAGATGTTGTAAATAGTAACCAGTGGTGGATGCTGGTCTCTCAAGGAGGGGAAGCTCAATTTCGGCCTACATCATAAAATGTGTTGGTTTATTTATACGTAAATTCTACCCTCCGTTCCTTTTTAAGAAAGTGATCTGTGACATGTCGTACCAAGAAGGCGTCTTTTCCAGGGATTTGACAAGTGTCCTCTCAATGGCCAGCAGAGCTAGGCTGCTTAAACGACCTTGGCCCATGTTGTTGCGGGTGCAAGACTTGAGCCGCTTTAAACTGGAGAGGCTGCTCTCTACACCTGCAGATGTAGCTCCAATCGTTGCCACTAATGACAATAGTTTGTACACCTGTGTGCATTTGTGTGCATTATAAATGCATGTTTGCTGTTTAATAAAAATAAATTTAAAAAAATACATTCAAATTATCTGCCATGATGTGCCACTTCCTACCTAGCTAGCTCGCTAGATGGGACTGGCGCAAAGCTAGTGCGACGTGTGTCCGCCTGTGAGTGCTTTGAGACGGTGGAGGGACTCAGCAGCACCCGCTGCTCGGTAGGGACAGAAACTGCAGTGAAAGAAGTCAGTCTCCAAACATAAAAAAAACTACAGAAAAAGACGCTCTATTTGTTGCTAGTCGTTTTTAACAAAGAAAATGTCGCTAAGAGGATCAGGAAAGTCTCTGGTTCAACTCAGAACAACAGAATAAATATTGAAAAAAGATCCCACGGATGTTTACAACACAAGATCGCTCATTCGCTTATTTCACTGTCAATCAAAAAGGGAATCAGCCTTAGGCAGATCATCCAATCATCATGCAGAAGTTGAGCGTCCGGGCTGGCCGAGGCCAGCCCACTGTCCCATAGACCTCCAGAGATGCTGAGAAAGTCCTGCATTTATCCAATGACTCGTCTCGTTTGGCTTCTTTTGTGGACGGCCAGCGTACACTCTTTAAAGCACGGTGAAGCTGCGGGAATGAGAGAGAGGAAAACCGCGTCGTTACCAGTGATAAGAAGCTGATTCTGAACAAAAGAGCGCGTTGTAGCGCAAATTTAATCAATAACATTAACCTACTCAGTGGCCTAGTGGTTAGAGTGTCCGCCCTGAGATCGGTAGGTTGTGAGTTCAAACCCCGGCCGAGTCATACCAAAGACTATAAAAATGGGACCCATTACCTCACTGCTTGGCACTCAGCATCAAGGGTTGGAATTGGGGGTTAAATCACCAAAAATTATTCCCGGGCGCGGCACCGCTGCTGCCCACTGCTCCCCTCACCTCCCAGGGGGTGATCAAGGGGATGGGTCAAATGCAGAGGACAAATTTCACCACACCTAGTGTGTGTGTGACAATCATTGGTACTTTAACTTTAACATGTACACACAACACTACATATTTAATCACTTATTTTTTGACATTTTAGGGGAAGCTCCTGCAGTCTTAGAGCAATCGCCTCTGATACTAACATCAGGCCGCGCTAAATGTGGTGAGGACAACCATAAAAGGCTGGCCACCATCTCCATTCGATTCAATGTGTTACCAGAACCAATCATTTGTTCTTCACGAAGCAAACCAAATTATGGAGGACTTGGACAGCTACTTTGCACAGAATTTAACCCACACAAAAATATGCAATAATAAAAAATGCCTTATTTATAAGTGATATAACTTATTTTCCATTGTCAAATATTAGATTTTCCTCTCACTGCGATGTCTCTATTTATTCTGGAAATTCTGGTAGCACGTTGAATAATTCTGTGGGATCAGCTCTTTAAAGAGAAAATGTCTTGATTTCTGCACACATTAGTTCTGTTTGGCAGTCGCGAATAAAACACTTTCCCAGAGCTTATAAGATCCACATGAAAAAAAAAACCCTCCATCTCCCAGAAGGTTGTGCTTCTACGGAATAAAGCTTGGCTCACGACACGTGGGACTTATGGGACGGAGAAACATCACATCGCCTTTAAAGACGGCTGATGTGTGCATCTTTCAGGCTGGTTACCTTTGTTGAAGACGAGTGTTCATGAATAACGCAACAGCTTGTTTGCATTGTCTTAAAGCGGCAACCTTTCACAAATGTGTGCCTTTTGTTATGGAGACCTTAAAGAATATATTAAATGATTACACTGTTTAAAGTATATTCTATACACAGAGAACATTCACTTTCCACATGCAGTGCACATACTCACCATGGAAAATTAGTTTGCATGCTGAGATCATGTGTTATACTGTTTAAGCATGACTAAACTAACTGAGCAAAGCAATCACAATGATTGTATTGGGAACACAAATCAACACAAGGTTACAAAGCCAAACTAAAGAGTTCCTGTGGAATGATGATATCAGTTTATTAATTTTGATGCAGTTTCTGTAGCAGTTGTGAGTCAGTGGTGCCTTTTTTATGGCAAGGGTCGTTTCGTGTTTGGTACTGTGCCTGGAAGCAGAATGACCAATCTTATGTTCTCTTTGAAGTTCAGCGGCTCCCGCTAAAAGTTCTGCTCCTGTTGCTGAAACTTTACATTTTCTCTAGAATTTATTGTGCTGTTGCTGGCATCCCGTCACTTGGTCGTACTGCATGACTAAGTTATCCTAACAAACACGATTTACGCAGAAGTGTGCGTTTTTACACTCGACTTAGAGCTAGTGGGCACTATCACACACAAGGAATTATCGCCAAGTGGACCGCTGTGTCAAAGCGGCCAGGGAATGAGAAGGTGAGAAAAGAGTTTTCAGTTTTTAAACAAAACCACTAAGGTAATCACCAATACCAGCTTTGAGATATCACTTTCTGGCGGAAATCGACACCCGTTAAATGGAGTTCCAACAGTGCAACTACATGTTAACTGATCCCATCCATCATTTGTTTTTATACCACTCGTCAACATGAGGGTAACTGGAGTCTATCCCAGTTGACTTTGGGGGATAGACTTAGTCAGACTTGGACTGGTCGCCAGTTAATCAAAGCGTACATATAGTATAGACCAGGGCTATTCAACTGGCGGCCCGGGTGCCAAATTTGAGCTGGGAATGACAGCATACCAACCCACAGGTTTAGTTCAATACTTGGGAGACAAACATTTTCGCAGCAAATTCCTAAAAACACTAGAGTGCTCCTGTTGTATAGAGGAACTTGGACCACTGTACATTAGCAGATCCTTGCATTGACATTTTAACCTTGCTAGCAAACATAGAACACTTGGGTGCAAACTTGTGATTTACATATCTAAGGTGTTCCTCAAGGCACCCCTTTTAAGTCCTCTCCTTTTGGCAGTTAGCTTTTTTTTTCATAATGTGATGTAACTATGGTGTTACTGAAGCTTGTTTACTTCATATGCAGTCACATTTGTTAGTTATTTTCAAGTTACACTAGTGGTGCTCCTCAAGGTTCCATTTTAAGTATTTTCTTTTTCATCATTTTGGTTATTCAACTGATGGCCAACGAGTTCTGTTAAAAACAACTTGGACTCACATTTTTGCAGGAGGTCTTCAAAAACAGCAGACCGCTCCTGTAACTTCGACAAAATAAATAGACCAAAATCAAATGTCTACAGAAGAGGATGATAGTTCTGCGGAATATACAAAATAAGACTATTACTGAAAGGAGCTTTAGCTGACTATTTCTGGCTTAGACTAATGACCAGTCTTACTCACATTGACGTAAATGGACAATTTAGAGTTACCAATTAGCATCTTGAATGTGTGAGAAAGTGCTCGAAGAAAACAAACACATGTACCCACGCAACAAAATAACTCAAGTGACTTCTACGTGATGCAGACTATATAAAAAAAATAAAAATAAAAACACTGAACATTCTTAAACATACACGCAAAATGTTGCAGTCGGGTCATAAACTAAACTGAAAGAAGCTGAAGGTCAAAATGCGTTTATGCAGTGGTGTGCCGTCAGGGCCAGCAAGGCCTTCTCTGCTGGCCAAACATAACCAGAAATCAAGATCGTAATAAACATAAAAGTACTTTTTTAATATACTTTCCCTAAATATCTAAAAGTATACATATTCTCCTCATGCTGTTTTTTTTAGTTTATAGAGTTTTTATCCAATCAGAATTCAGCTAGCTTATGTTGCCATGCTGTACCAAATCTGCCCAAGGCCTTCAGAATCAACAATGCGGGCGTCTGTGCACTGTAAGTGAACGGGGACATACAGTGATAGACAGTTGCGATAGCCAATCAGATCATGCGTTGTTGTCAGTAAGGACTTCTAGATGGCCTAAGACAGATATATATAGTGATGTTATGAGCCAGGTAAAATAAGAACTCCATTACCCAGAATGCCACAGTAGTGAAGAACATGGGCAGCAGAAAGCCTGTTTAGGTTGTTGAATGTAGACATGCCGACAGCTGGATGTTATTGATGAGCACGCTGTGGAGTACACTTGAAGAAGTCAGCCAACACGCCTCATCAGCATCTTTTATGATTAGACAAGACAACACACATATTTGCTAGGCCATTTTCAAGAAGGATATTTAAAGAGAAACTACATCTTCTGAGACCATGTCGGCCAACCCCGGAAGCTAGCTCAGCTGTCGATGAAATGTGAGTTCAGATTTTTCACGTTTAAAATGTTTTTTTTGCAATTTTCATTTTGACAGTACCACATAAGATATGTTTTAATTGCTCATGCGGGTTTATTGATTTTTGAATGCGCCAGAAAAAAAAAAGTTTTGTACAATGCCCAGTAGTGCGTAAATGTGTTTCTGTATAGTATTTCTCCAGCAATGGTCATGTGGTGACACGGGCATCACTAGCTTTTAAGAACAGGGGGGGCTTAGCCCCCAGGAGATGCACAGGATGCGAGCGAACGTAGCGCACGAGCACAAAACTTCACAAACGGCTAACAAAGACTTAGAAATTAATCATTGTTATTATTATTATTTCAGTCGGTTTATTTTCAATCTGTGTTCAGTACAACAACAAACATGGGTTTGCACAGTGACATTTTGTTTACAGCATCAACAAGAAACAATTATTTGCATAATCCTTCAAGATACACTGAAACACAATGAAAGTCATGTTATTAGCCTCTATGTTATTAATTCACAACATAGAGGCTAATGCCACGACTTTAGCTCACACTACAATAATTGCTTGTTCCCAAATATTTTGAAGTTGCACCGATTACATTTTGGGCACATATGTGACTAAAATGGTTGTAAATTCAAGCCCTGGAAATATTACTTAATTACTTGAATTAAAGTATTATCTGGATCGGGATAATTTGGCTTGTATATAATATATATATATATATATATATATATATATATATATATATATATATATATATATATATATATATATATATATATATATATATATATATATATATATATATATATATATATATATATTATGGCAAGCCGTTAAGGAAATTAAATACATATGGAAGTCTGAATAGAAATGAGAAACTTTTATATATACTGTAAATACGAAAGACTTAGAGTCCGTCTGCTGATCTGAAAAAGAGCCAAAGCTGTCAAAGAGCTGAGGGACCATCTTCAAAGTGCAATGCTGAAACAAATAATGCAACAAAATAATGTAACTTCCAGGGCTTGAGATTAACGTACTCCCGCCGTCCAGGGACGGTAAAAAAAATGCACGGGACGAAATTAAATGCTCCCCGGGACGATGGCTTTTAACCATTTTTTTTCTTTTTCTTTTTATGTATTTATTCATTTTACATTTTATATTAAATGTCTTGGTTTTTCCACCCTCTGAAAATCCTATGAAATGTTTAACAAGCCATCCTATAATAATACAACAGCTATTAATGTAACAATACAATAAAACAAATATAATTAATGATGTTTTTTTCATTATTTTAACAATAGGCTAATGTATATTACTTTATATAGATTCTACAAGAAACACAAAACTTAAAAACTAAATTATTTACAATTGCAGACGCAAGGTTCTTGTTCTGCAGTGCTGTGTGCTAATGTGCTTCGTACACCTGTCAGACCGCAAGCAAGGTCGCAGAGAAAATGCGGACTGGATTTTGAGTGATGTGGGCATTTTCTATATGAACAAGTGGAATTGATTGGATGGGGCTCTCTACCTTACGCTATGAAGTGAGGGGAAACTGAGTAAATAATGACAGGTTATATCATTATTTATTTAAACTCATATTCGGGCCACTTTATAATGAATATGTTGGCATGTATTTGTAAAAAAAATAAAAATAGAAATAAAAAATTGATTTTTTTTAATGTTTTTTTTAACACCAAATTATTTAGGGGGCTTAAGAACATTTTAGGGGGGCTTGAGCCCCCCTAAAATAGGCCTAACAACGGCAATGTGTGGTGACATCAATGATGGTATTTTGAGAAGTTTTCATTGAAGTCGGATATCACTGAAGGCCTAGGTGGGAAACGCACGGCCCGCCACTGCGTTTATGTAATGAAAAAGCTCAATAATAAATACATAGTAAAAGTACATTTTCTATATTGTATGGGGGAATGGGAGTGTGAATGTTGTCTGTCTATCTGTGTTGGCCCTACGATGAGGTGGCGACTTGTCCAGGGCATACCCCACCTTCCGCCTAAGTGCAGGTGGGAGAGGCTCCAGCCACCCCCCGCGACCCCAACAGGGACAAGCGGTAGAAAATGGATGGATGGATGTAATGCCATGATCAAGATGACTAACAATTTACAAACAAAAAATAAATAACTTGAGGACTCATAACAGCAAGGTTAACAGTGGTAGCATACAATAATACAAGTATACACAATATACTGTATATCATATCATCTTGTGTATGTCAGAATGTGTCTGCGCGTGTGTGTGATTGTGTTTGTGCAAACATGAGTATGCGTGTGTGTGTGTGTGTGTGTGTGTGTGTGTGTGTGTGTGTGTGTGTGTGTGTGTGTGTGTGTGTGTGTACACTTTATATTTCAAGTCCAATATTTAGGTTTCAAAGATAAAGCATATCATCTGTGATTCCTCATACAACTTAATTAATGAAAATACAATGTGATTATCAAGCAGGCACAGCAATATAGATCATCATAATTGCTTACTTTTTTGTTTTTTTACTGGTCACAAGAGACAGAGTTCATCCAATTAATCATGGGCTCATTCTGAACTGTCCTTTTAGGTCAATAAATAATTGGTATATAGATGTGTGATGGTTACTGTACTGTACAACAGAATAGACCAGACATGGGGCAAACTGCAGCCTGTGGGTTCAGACTGCCTGTTAAAGGTTGATCAATACTTTTCTCATATGTTCAACATTGAAGCTGTGGCCGTCTTATAGGATTTGCTATTTTTGAATTACAGTACAGTCTTGAATTTTTAAATGCAAGACGCTGCGCTTTCCAGTGATATTGTGGTCATAACGGTTTAATCTTAAAAACTATGATTATTATTATTTTCTAATTGTGGTATGTGCATAATAACACAGAGGAGCAAGCATGCAGTGACGTAAATTATCCTACAAACAGATTTTTCTATGCAGAACCTGAATCAATCGGCGATTGTGTAGGCTTACCTTAATGTTGTAACCGGGTGAATCTATATAATTTTTATGAAGTTTATTATCGTCCGTGTCTGGAAAAAAATTGGCCATGACGACTTCAAAAGATGAATTATAATACTTTTGAAGAGGACGGGGCGTGCCTCCATTTGAAATCTGGAAACACCTCCATATTTGAACATTTTTGTAGAAGGACTCAAAATAACAGGTCATAAAAGTGACTGTTGAGCAAAATGTATGCAACATTTACACCACAACAGAGAGCGATATTTAGTGCCTATAAAGGGGGGCCACCAGGGGCTGAGGGTTATTGTTTTATGACCAGAAAGTGAGGGAGAGGGGGAGGGGGAGTTAGGACCCCCCAGGAAGTGGACTTGGTCTCACTAGTTAAGGGAGGGCTAGCGGGGTGATTATTTATGACCCCTGAAGTGGGCATGACCTAAACCGGAAACATGAAGTATACCATTTTAATTTTCTAGTTTTTTGCAAGCCATCTGCCATTTTGGTTGTAGTCCATAATGATTTATGACCCCCTACAGGCTGACAAGAGTATTACCGCTTGTAATTTTGGCTCGTATTAGAACCATCTTGTGCAGAGTCCATAAGTGTAACTCTAAACATGTTAGTGTTTCTCCTAGGAGACTGTCCAAGTGCATGATGAATCAATATTTCATGATTACATGTACATACTTACAGTCATCACAGAGAGCTAACACAATGTTAGTTCTTATGGATTAGTTATGGTTATGCCCCCCCCCCCCCCCTCACTTCCGGTCATAAAACAATAACCCTCATCCCCCGGTGCCCCCCCTTTATAGGCACTACATACACTATATTGCCAAAAGTATTTGGCCACCCATCCAAATGATGAGAATCAGGTGTCTTAATCACTTGGCCCGGTGTAAAAAATCAAGCACTTAGGCATGGAGACTGTTTCTACAAACATTTGTGAAAGAATGGGCCGCTCTAAGGAGCTCAGTGATTTTCAAGGTGGAACTGTCATAGGATGCCACCTGTGCAACAAATCCAGTCGTGAAATTTTCTTGCTCCTAAAAATTCCAAAGTCAACTTTATTATAAGAAAAGTGAAGAGTTTGGGAACAACAGAATGTCAGCCACCAAGTGGTAGGGCACGAAAACTGACAGAGAGGGGTCGGCAGATGCTGAAGCGCATAGTGCAAAGACTTTCTGCACAGTCAGTTGCTACAGAGCTCCAAACTTCATGTGATCTTCCAATTAGCCCACGTACAGTACGCAGAGAATTTCATGGAATGGGTTTCCATGGCCGACCAGCTGCATCCAAGCCATACATCACCAAGAAATAGAAAGCGTGGGATGCAGTGGTGTAAAGCACGTCACCATTGGACTTTAGAGCAATGGAGACGCCTTCTCTGGACTGATGAATCATGTTTTTCCATCTGGCAATCTGATGGATGAGTCTAGGTTTGGAGGTTGCCAGGAGAATGCTACATTTCGGACTGCATGGTGCCGACTGTGAAATTTGGTGGAGGAGGAATTATGGTGTGGGGTTGGTTTTTCAGGAGTTGGGCTTGGACTCTTAGTTCCTTTAAATGCTCCAGGATACCAAAACATTTTGGACAATTCAATTGGATGGCACTTCAAGTTCATATGTGAGTAAAGGCAGGTGGCCTAATACTTTTGGCAATACAGTGTATCTCTCTCACAAATGATCCAATACATATTGTCTGAACAACAAATACGTATTTTTAAATGTATTGTAGATCATAGGTATCATAGGTCCCCTTAAAGTAAAAAAGCTGTAAAATTCCGATCAGTTCAATATATCCTGGTATCGCAGTTACACTCTGCAGTAATGCAAAACAACTGCCACATGTCCTGTAAGTACTCTTGTGAAAGGGACTCAAGCAATTACAGCAGATTGTATGACATTTTTGCAGCTAATATTAGACCGATAATTGTATTTGGACTTTTACTATTTTATACACTGAAACGGTCAATTGCCCTCGCTCCGGAGCTCCATGCAAGATATGCCCTCATATGGAGTAAGGACAATTCTGAGAAAGGTTGAAATAAAGACAAAAAGGCATTTGCCACACAAAAATATATGCTTATCAAATCAATGGATTCTTTATTTTGCTTTTTTAGTCAAACAGCACCTGTCTAATTTGAATCCGAACACTCTGGCTTATAAAATCCTGTTTAGAGTTATTTTCAGAATCAGCATAACGACCACTGAGCTGCAGCTGATGAGTTTTCTGACTCACGCAGAGGAACAAAACACGAACAAACCGCTGTGTGTGTGTATCTGCGGCGGGCCGTGCACACTCTCGGGAGTCGCATCACTGTGGTTAGGAAAGCATGTGTGACCTTTACATATCATTGATGTTCACCTGGGTGTGGTATACCTGCATTTGTTTAGGAGAGCGACACGTTCAATCACACCCTTAAACGCGCAGTCGGAGAGAAGGAAGGTGGGGACAGAGCTCACGGATACTACAACAAACACTCTTTTTCACAGCGAGGGGCAAAATCAATACTAAAAACAACACAGTGGTCCTGTTTGCATGACTTTGATGTCAGTCAGAGGGTCTCCACAGGGGAGAAGACTGTGAAATGTTGGACACACACACACACACACACACACACACACACACACACACACACACACACACACACACACACACACACACACACACACACACACACACACACACACAAGACATACAGTGAAACCAAGGCCTCTATTTGCATTATTTTCGGTCTACCAATGTTTAGATGGACCAATGTCTCGGTGTACTGTCGCTTCATTAATTTCTTCCATCTATCCATTTTCTACCGCTTGTCCCGTTCAGGGTAGCGGGGGGTGCTGGAGCCTATCTCAGCTGCATTCGGGCGGAAGGCGGGGTACACCCTGGACAAGTCGCCACCTCATCGCAGGGCCAACACAGATAGACAGACAACATTCACGATCACATTCACACACTAGGGCCAATTTAGTGTTGCCAATCAACCTATCCCCAGGTGCATGTCTTTGGAGGTGGGAGGAAGCCGGAGTACCCGGAGGGAACCCACGCAGTCACGGGGAGAACATTTCTTAATTTATTTAATCATTTTATTTGCCGCCAGAACCGCTATGGAGGCACTTTCTGTAAAATTCATTTTAAAGAGGCGGGCCCACAACGTCACATCCTGTCTACGTTTTGCTTGGAACAATGTTGCCAACTTGCCGACTTTGCCGACTCTGGCGACTTTCCAATCCTCTTTAAAAAAGAAAAGTCTGGACACAAGTCATGTAAAGCAGTGGTCAGATGCATCAGGGACCGGTACCGGTCCCTGATGCATTTTCTACCGGGCCGTGGAGAAACTTGAAATTATTTATAAACGACTGCATTTTTTCCGACTTAAAGGCCTACTGAAACCCACTACTACCGACCACGCAGTCTGATAGTTTATATATCAATGATGAAATCTTCACATTGCATAACTTATAAAGTGCAATTTTAAATTTCCCGCGAAACTTCCGGTTGAAAACGTCGATGTATGATGACGTTTGCGTGTGACGTCGGTGGTTGAAACGGAAGTATTCGGACACATTGTATCCCAATACAAACAGCTCTGTTTTCATCGCAAAATTCCACAGTATTCTGGACATCTGTGTTGGTTAATCTTTTACAATTTCTTTAATTAACAATGGAGACTGCAAAGAAGAAAGCTGTAGGTGGGATCTGTGTATTAGCGGCTGGCTGCAGCAACACGACCAGGAGGACTTTGACTTGGATAGCAGATGCACTATCCGACGCTAGCCGCCGACCGCATCGATGATCGGGTGAAGTCCTTCATCGCGCCGTCGATCGCTGGAACGCAGGTGAGCACGGGTGTTGATGAGCAGATGAGGGCTGGCGTAGGTGGAGCGCTAATGTTTTTATCATAGATCTGACGAGGTCCCGTAGCTAAGTTAGCTTCAATGGCGTCGTTAGCAACAGCATTGCTAGACTTCGACAGGCGGCACAGCATTAACCGTGTAGTTACAGGTCCAGTGTTTGGTTTGGTGTCTCCTGATAGTAGTATTGTTGATCTTCTGTCTATCCTTCCAGTCAGGGGCTTATTTATTTTGTTTCTATCTGCATTTAAGCACTATCAGGTTAGCTCCGTAGCTAAAGTGCTTCACCGATGTATTGTCGTGGAGATAAAAGTCACTGTGAATGTTCATTTCGCGTTCTCGACTTTTCAAGAGGATATAGTATCCGAGGCGGTTTAAAATACAAATCCGTGATCCACAATAGAAAAAGGAGAAAGTGTGGAATCCAATGAGCCCTTTTACCTAAGTTACAGTCAGAGCGAAAAAAGATAGGTCCTGCAATGCACTCTAGTCCTTCACTCTCACGTTCCTCATCCACAAATCTTTCATCCTTGCTTAAATTAATGGAGTAATCGTCGCTTTCTCGGTCCGAAACACTCTCGCTGCTGGTGTAAACAATGGGGAAATGTGAGGAGCCCTTCAACCTGCGACGTCACGCTACTTCCGGTACAGGCAAGGCTTTTTTTATCAGCGACCAAAAGTTGCGAACTTTATCGTCAATGTTCTCTACTAAATCCTTTCAGCAAAAGTATGGCAATATCGCGAAATGATCAAGTATGACACATAGAATGGATCTGCTATCCCCGTTTAAATAAAAAAAAATCATTTCAGTAGGCCTTTAACTTTTGCCTGTCCCATTAAACACACCAATAAGCTTGTTTATAGATGTACAATAAAACTCCTCATAGGAAATTGACATTTGTTATATTTGTTATAACTTTGTGACATGATACAATGCACATTAGTAAGCATATAAAATATAAATGTGACAGCTTGTAGCCAAAGGCTGATTTTCATCTGCAGTCCTTAGCAGGTTGATGGGAACCTGCTGGGGATCTCTTTGCAAAGAAACAAGCCCAGGGCTCCCACTAATTCAGCGTTATAGTGAGTTGTATTTTCCATGCACATTTTTGCTGATTTATCTGGCATAAGTGGAAAACCGGTCCCTGAAAATAATACCTACATTAAACCGGTCTGTGGTGCAAAAAAGGTTGGGGACCCCTGATTTAAAGCACACCTCTCCTTTCTTTTTGTCAAAGTAGCTTTCATAGTGATGAAACTTGAAGACCCCTGGCTTAGTGCGAGTAAACACCTCATCAGGTGAGGATGAAAAAAAAAACATTTTATTTTTAGGTTTTCAAATTGATTTAAGTCTGACAATTTAAGCCAGACCTGCGATGAGGTGGCGACATGTCCAGAGTGTACCCCGCCTTCCGCCCGAATGCAGCTGAGATAGGCTCAAGCGACCCCCCGCCACCCCGAAAGGGACAAGCGGTAGAAATGGATGGATGGATGGAATTTAAGCCAGACAGTTGAAACGAGAGGAGTTTGTAGTTGCTCGCCTGTTTTTATTTTAAACATTACGGTATTTCTTCTTGCACGACAGATAACCTTTTGAGCGACTTTATCTAAATCCATCTGGCTACCACTAAGCCTGTCACATTTGACACTTGAAGATGTTGTTCTCCAAACCGGCAATAATGCACTTGCCAGAAACGTCATTGTGTTGACTGGAACTGTCAGGGAACGTTCTTTGTACTTCGTATAAAGGAAAGTACACTTTAATATTCTGTAATGGTCGGGTTGAAGCAATTGGCCTTGTCAACGTTTACCTCCCAAGTACCTTTCTTTTTCGTATTTGTCAACACATTAGTGCTCATGACCTTATGATGTCTACTAAATTAAGAGTAGCAGCTTTAACCTAAGGACAACATTTTTTTTTCTCCTCAAAGACTGGTCCATTTTTTCTTGGCTCCCTAAAACTCACAAAGTCGTAAAAAAGTTGTGCCTCCCTACTCTCCTGCCATAAAAAACATGGAGAATATAGTTTTGTGCTCAGAAAGCAGCTAATTATTGTGTCAAAAGACAGTGTTGATGCAAGCAAGATATTTTAATTGAGCATGAAGATAAGAAATATATACAGAAAACAGACAAGGAACACAACACTACAGATCAAAACAGCTCCTGGAAGTTATAAGTGTTTCTACATACAAGATTCATTTTAAGCATTACCAGAACTTCTTACCTGGGCACGTTGATTTCACAGAGCGCTATTTCCGTCAACAATTACCACTACCGTAAATTCCGGATTATAAGACGCTACTTTTTACGCTTTGATCCCTGCGGCTTATCAAACGTATGTATTTGTCTTCGCTAACAGCCATAATACTTTTTACGCTTTGATCCCTGCGGCTTATCAAACGTATGTATTTGTCTTCGCTAACAGCCATAATGTTTTGAATTCAATAAATTGTTTTCAACGGACACTAAAAAGGTGTATAGTTTGTGCTATGGCGCCACCTTTTGGACGAGTTTGCTCACTGTAGGTGCTGCGGGATGAATTTCCCCAGTTTTTCCTTCTGTTTAGTGTTTTAAACCAGAAATATAAGTGCCACTCTGTCTCCTAGTCGTCCATAGCGTTTTTACTCGTATGGATTCTTCATTTATCACTCCAAACAATGTTTGTAAGTTTTACAATATAACTAAAACTATTCACATTTACTAAACCTTCCCATGTATGATGTCCGATGTGTTTTCATTCATAATTGTACGTACTATCGTAACGTAATGACGCTAGCATTGTTAGCATCAGCTAATATGCTAACACGTTTACAAGTGTCTGCTTTAGTATTATTAACTTAAAATGCCATTCTTTTTTATTGTTTTATTTATGTATTTATTTGACAGGGATAGTACCATTAAACAGTGCTACCCACAGGTAACCGATGTCAAAGTACATAGGACTTTTAGCCACAGGCTAAAAAAAAAGAAAACAAGTTGAGAAAAGTGTAAATCACATACAAAAAGATTAAGACAAGCACAACAATAAAAACATATTGAAAATAATTGGCCCCATTTGTCCAAACTACACCCAGTAGATGTTTGTATTGTTCCAGTTTTTCAAACTCACCAAAACGTCACCGTGGAGTTATTGAGTCTGTTTAGCTGATTGGAAAGCTAGCTTATGCAGCTAGTTGGTCATGACAATGACTTCTGTTTTGTTTGATCATCCATTCTACTGCTGTGTTACAGGTACTGTTTGTAAACAATTAAGGTATGCATATAAGCATTGACAAATATTTCTATGTAAATATTTAATTTCACAACGTATCTGTGGCGCTGCGGTGTGGATAATATATGGAAAAATATGTTTTTCTTCTAAAATTTAGTGGGTGTGGGTGTGGGTGCACTCTATAGTCTAGAAAATGCTGTAATCATGGCAGACTTTGAGGGAGCCAACGACGAATACTATGGGACATATGATGATTCAGAACCTTATCTTTTTGAGCCTGAATACACAGAGGACTAGCTACAAGTTTTAGAAGCTTAATGCTAAACAGATCCAGTTATAGTGAAACATTAAACCATCATAAAGCACCAGTGCCAAACAAAATACGAACATAACAAAACTAGTGACTTTTAATGTCCATTCTCACTGGAATGTCGACCAATAGGATGGTTTTATCTTTCAGCACAAGACTTGTGCTTCTCGTTTAGCTGGTAAATTCATCCGAATCCTCAGTCCTTACGTAAAAAATGCTGCGATGAAACAAAAATCTCACCACGTCTTCCTAGCAATGTCTTCACATCTAAGTTGAATATAGCCACAACCTTTTAATTGACAGTTGAGAGGCATGATTTATAATCTAGCACTAGTGGTTCTCAAACATTTTTCACCAAGTACCACCATAATGACCAACATTAACATACAGTAGCATAGTAGGCCTAAGTATTCATTAAAAACAAGGCAGATGTTTTATTTAACTAGTATATTTAACATGTTGGCCACTGTAACATTTCACATAGTTTGAACAGTAATACTGTGTTTGAATGTAGAAAAATAAAACACTGCACTTTAATCAAGTGACTATTGGGCGTACCACTGAATTGAAGGGACCCTTTGAAAACGAGATGCTGCATCTCAAGGGGCTACCCCAAATAAATTAAATCGAATTGAGCCAGCGTACTGCACTATAGTTTGAGAATTACTGATCGAGCATTAACTTTTCCAAACTCCGAGGCAATTCAGCAGCAGCAGCAGCAGTCGCAAGCTTACCTCTCCTAGTGTGAGTGTCTCTAGGGGCTATGTTCCTAAAAGTAGTTACTTGGTGTTAGCTCTCACAATAACATTGTACTCAATAGCTTGGTTAATATGCAGGTCAAGGCATTAAAAGGAGCATTGTTGCAGATTTTTGGATGTTTTTTTAGTGGGCTTTATAGACGAAAGAGATGAATCCCCATTACCTGTATTGTTGCCACCTCTTGCTAGCAGTTTTTTTTTTACTATTAAGAACACACAGAAAATAGAAAGATGTGAGTTTTTGTCCCACATAAGGATTGTGAATGATAGGCAAGATTTCAAGAAAGTTCTGTTTCCCTGTAAAGCCGCTGTGAGGGAAGACGATGACAAATAGCCACTCGAGAATGCTACAGTACTAACTGTGGGAGTTTAGTTTGATCATTTATGTCTTCAAAAAATTATTCACTAACTGTGGGAGTTTAGATTGATACTTTATTTAATAATAAAACAACATCTGCTTTAATTTGTCAATGAGTTTCCATTGAGTTCATCTGCGATGAACAAAAGAAAATGGTCTACAGGGTAATTTTTACTCTTGCATTGTGAAACCATACCATTTTTTTTTCAAAAAGACAGACCATACAATAATGCAAACTAATGGAAAGCACCTCATTCTACAGCTAAATAAGCTGAATTGCTGAATCTTTACTCGCCTTTGACAGGAACAGCTGCCATCTCTAGAACCTCGTTAAATTACTTGCGTAAAAAGACCTTTCAATTGATAACCTTTTAATGGTATTACCGTTGTGCTTCATATCGAGTACATCATGCAAAAAACATTCATGTACTGAAGGTTTTTACTATTTTTTTTTGTTGCTTTTCTGTTTTCTCTGCAGCAAATTAAAGGGGTGTGCAATGTTTGCAAATAATTGGTGAAGGTTTTCTATTTAGGTGGTTGAATAGCAATACATATGCTAATGAGGTATTTATCCTCTCAGGGTTTGAGATTAATCGATTAAGTACCAAGGGACGTGTCCCAACAATTACCTGCAAAATGTCCAATTACATAACCGCATACCGTCTTTGTGTAATGTCTCGTAGATGTAAGAGTGTTTTGATTGAGCGAATTAAGATATCCAGCCATCCATCCATCTGCTTTGAAACCAATTATCCTGTTTAGAGAGTGGGAAATGTCGAGCCTATCCCAGAAGACTTTGAGCAAAGGTTGCAATGCACCCTGAACTGGTTGCCTGTCAATAACAAGGTAACACACACAGACACCCATTCAACCTCACAATGTCATATTAAAGGCCTACTGAAACCCACTACTACCGACCACACAGTCTGATAGTTTATATATCAATGATGAAATCTTAACATTGCAACACATGCCAATACGGCCGGGTTAGATTATTAAAGTGCCATTTTAAATTTCCCGCGAAATATCCTGCTGAAAACGTCTCGGTATGATGACGTTTGCGCGTGACGTCACGGATTGTAGCGGACATTTTGGGACAGCATTGTGGCCAGCTATTAAGTCGTCTGTTTTCATCGCAAAATTCCACAGTATTCTGGAAATCGGTGTTGGTGAATCTTTTGCAATTTGTTTAATGAACAATGGAGATAGCAAAGAAGAAAGCTGTAGGTGGGAAGCGATGTATTAGCGGCCGGCTGCAGCAACACAAACACGTAGCTGCTACGTCGTAGCCGGTGTTTCATTGTTTACATTCCCAAACGATGACAGTCAAGCTTTACCATTGGCCTGTGGAGAACTGGGAGAACAGAGACTCTTACCAGGAGGACTTTGAGTTGGATACGCGGTACCGTGAGTACGCAGCTGCGGCTTCCAAACATTTGATCGCTTGCCCGTACGTGCGTGCCGCTATGTGCATGTCACGTACGTAACTTTGGGGAAATATATGTGCTGTATGAACTTTGCGGAGGTGAACGGTACTTTGGGCTGTGGGATTGAGTGTGTTGTGCAGGTGTTTGATTTGTATTGGCGGGTTATATGGATGGGAGGGGGGAGGTGTTTGTTATGTGGGATTCATTTGTGGCATATTAAATATAAGCCTGGTTGTGTTGTGGCTAATAGAGTACATATATGTCTTGTGTTTATTTACTGTTTTAGTCATTTCCAGCTGAATATCAGGTCCCACCCGCCTCTCACAGCATCTTCCCTATCTGAATCGCTTCCACTGCCCTCTAGTCCTTCACTCTCAGTTTCCTCATCCACGAATCTTTCATCGTCGCTCAAATTTATGGGTAAATCGTCGCTTTCTCGGTCCAAATCACTCTCGCTGCTGGTGGCCATGATTGTAAACAATGTGCAGATGTGAGGCGCTCCACAACCTGTGACGTCACGCTACTTCCGGTACAGGCAAAGCTTTTTTATCAGCGACCAAAAGTTGCGAACTTTATCGTCGATGTTCTCTACTAAATCCTTTCAGCAAAAATATGGCAATACCGCGAAATGATCAAGTATGACACATAGAATGGATCTGCTATCCCCGTTTAAATAAGAAAATCTCATTTCAGTAGGCCTTTAAGTGGTAATTGAACCCATGCTGACGGAAGTGCACTATTACACTATTGATGATTGTGTTCATGAAATATCTCATTATAATTTTTGGGCACAGACTCTCACAACAGTTTTTATGCTCCATTTTAAGTTTAAAGGACCCATAGCGTACGGATGACTAACATTTCACTAACATGGTTTCTTTGTGTATTTTTTGTTCCAGAAAATTAATCTGGCAGTCATGGCCCATAATATCAATTGGTTTTCCAATAATTGGTAGATACATAAGTGTACTTCGAACGCCCCCTTTCAACGCCATCTACGAAAGGCCATTTCTTTGCATAGATAATGTGGCTAAAGGAATGTATTATTTTGATCACTTAATTGCAGTTTAGTTTTTGGCCATGGTTCTTGATTACTTAAAAACTCATATTATTAAGATAATGAGCAAACATATATAAATATAACAATATGTAGACACTATAGTCTTTGCTTCCTTCAGTGTCTGCCTGGCATGGGTATTTTCTTAAGCTTATGATGACATTTTATTTTATTTTATTTATTTATTTTTTAAACAGTGCACGCTCATCTGTGTTCCCACTGTTGAACAGCAACTAGAAATGTGAATTTTTCTTCAATAAAGTATCTATCGGTCTATGGTCGTTCAGCCTTTTCTCAAGTAGAATTTAATTACAGCAATAAAACATCAGTAGAAGAGGACGCCAAAATGAATAGTAGCAGCTTACCTACATTTTGTCCGTTTTTGTCTACAAGGAACTTGTATACCCTGTTGCAATGTGAAGTTGACCTAAACCCCCGTGTTAACCTCCATATATTTTTTTGCAGGTTTTGACTCAGTCTTCCTCCTCTCGAGGGTATTTTGTTAATTACCTAATATTCTACGCAAAAATAACATAATTCAAGATGAAGATGCAACCAAAAAACATAGGGCCTGATTTACAAAAAATCCAAATACCATAGGCTACACAGCATGTGCAATCAATAAAATTGTGTGTACTATTATATTGTGTGTTGTGTGTGACTAACAAACACTGTGTGTGCAATAGTAAAGTGGTGCAGGCCGCCTTATTTAAATGAGGATTTTGCGTGTACTTTACGGGGCATCACCACAGAGACCCTCTTATTGACAGCACATTCATGTTATTGTTATGTAGTCCTGCATTGCATATAAAACGCGAAACCACTTTTTTTTTTTTTTTTTTTTTTTTTTTTTACAGCTAAAGGTGTGCTCCTAGGAGAGAGGCTGTACACTCAAATACATTTTTTTCATATAAAAAAATATGTAAATGTATATTTCATGTGTAAAAAACGAACGTAATTTAAAAAATACTAAAAGACACCAAAACATATCATTTGAATTAGTTTTAATCAGCCTTTTGAATTATCTTGCAGTTATAAAATTATAAAATGATGCTTATATTTGTTTTATTTCTGACCATCCAAAATGTTGACACACACACATAGGACGGAGGATTCTCGTCTGTCCATCATCTGTCTGTGCAGGGCCAGCACTGATCCTTCACCCGTGTGTGGAACTGTCAGTTTGCACGTCCTTTTCACAGGTGCTAAACAAAGCGCAAAACAGTGATGAGTGTTGATAAATCACATTGCGTGTGCTAAATAATTATATTTGCATCTTCTCCTCCAAGTATTGTGAACATTTTGATGAACAGCAAATATTGTGCATATTAAATGTAGACAGAGAAGCAGAATGGATTGCACACCTTATTCTGCTCACTGAACAGACGCTATCCACTTTGCACACGTTGAGTGGTTGTGTGTGTGCACCTTGTTGTGTGTTTGCACCTAGTTGTGTGAGTGTGAGTGTGCTGTCAGGTTTGCACGTGTTTTAGTACATGCAAACATTTAGTAAATCAGGCCTACACTATGCAATATGAAATTGCCTCCAGTCTTCTGGTGACATCAGAAGACTGATGCAGGCCCGCCCACATTTTGGATCAATAATTGGGCGTTCCAAAATGTGCTGAAACTTGTTAGAAAACAAGTCTAAAATAACTACCGTATTTTTCGGAGTATAAGTCGCTCCGGAGTATAAGCCTCATCGGCCGAAAATGCATAATAAAGAAGGAAAAAAACATATAAGTCGCACTGGAGTATAAGTCGCATTTTTTGGGGAAATGTATTTGATAAAACCCAACACCAAGAATAGACATTTGAAAGGCAATTTAAAATAAATATAGAATAGTGAACAACAGGCTGAATAAGTGTATGTTATATGACGCATAAATAACCAACTGAGAACGTGCCTGGTATGTCAACGTAACATATTATGGTAAGAGTCATTCAAATAACTATAACATATAGAACATGCTATACCTTTACCAAACAATCTGTCACTCGTAATCGCTAAATCCCATGAAATCTTATGGTTCTTAACCTGGGTTCGATCGAACCCTAGGGGTTCGGTGAGTCGGACTCAGGGGTTCGGCGGAGGTCAAAACACACCCGACTCATCGTGTAAATAAAAACTTCTCCCTATTGGCGTATTACGGATACGGCAACAGCAGAAATCACACTGATTTGCAGGTGTGTAATTTGTTGTGAGTTTATGCACTGTATTGGTTTTGTTCTTTGAACAAGGTGATCATGCACGGTTCATTTTGCGCACCAGTAAAAAAAACATGGTAACACTTTAGTATGGGGAACATATTCACCATTAATTAGTTGCTTATTAACATGCAAATTAGTAACATATTGGCTCTTAACTAGTCATTATTAAGTACTTATTAATGCCTTATTAATGGCTTTATTATAACCCTAACCCTCTAACCCTGGCCCTAACCCCCTAACCCTAACCAAATAACTCTAAATTAAGTCTTTGTTACTTAGAATATGTTCCCCCAGTGTCCAAAAAACTCTAAATTAAGTCTTTGTTACTTAGAATATGTTCCCCATACTAAAGTGTTACTAAAAACATATAACTTCGTCTTGAATTTGAAAAAAAACCAACATTTTATTTTTCACTAAAGAAGGGTTCGGTGAATGCGCATATGAAACTGGTGGGGTTCGGTACCTCCAACAAGGTTAAGAACCACTGGTCTGGTCTCTTATGTGAATGAGCTAAATAATATTATTTGATATTTTACGGTAATGTGTTAATAATTTCACACATAAGTCGCTCCTGAGTATAAGTCGCACCCCCGGCCAAACTATGAAAAAAACTGCGACTTATAGTCCGAAAAATACGGTACTGTGTCTATTTTAGGGGGAATTCTATCTGTAGCTATGAAAAACTAAGTGCCAATGTTGCCAGCATTAGAAGGCCCCTTTAGGGGTGCGCATATATAAATTCTTCTATCGGTTATGAATTTGTTGCTTACGTCAATGTGCTGGTAATGGGATTGTGATCAAGATTGTCATGATTTTATTTATGTAAATTTGAATCTCTAATGCTGAAAACTCAATAGCTTCTGGCAAGTTCTTACATGAGAAGTATTTAACCATGTCATTAAAGAAAGAAGACTAAGTGATGCATGAGAATAATCATCTGCCCTCTCTTGGGGTTCGTTTACACAGTGAATGTAGATTGTTCATGAAGAATATAATCGATTAAATTGTAGCGGCGCTTTTGTGAGGGAAAAGATTCCATTCAGTGAGCCCTCTGATGTGGTGAGCGAATACTGACATGACTGGAGGCCAGTAGAGGGAAACAAATCACTTCCAATTAAAATGTTTGGTTTTATGTGCTTCATGGTAACTGAACCCATGGCCAAGGATGTATTTATGTTTTTACTGTGCAATATCCATTAACAACAGTTAATTACTCCATCATTAGAGGGCACTGCATTTCTATACAAGGTACCAATTTAAAAATGCTTATTACTCTTATGGCTTACTAAAAGTCTCATCCCAGTCTACATCAGCTGTCATGTGCCAAGCCAAGCTGGTAAGGAATGCTATAACAGGTATAATGAATGTTCAAATACAGCCGGGTTGTCAAAGGGAGCACACAGTTATAGTCCCAATGGCTTCCTCTGACAGACCATTGGTGTAAGATCAATTAGAAAGGAGTTTGGCCCAGCAGAGGGAATTTTAATTACGCCTGCAGATGTCGACAGTGTGGCACACAAACTTTAAGCTTGTTGAAAGTCTCCGAGGCACATACTGTATTCAAGGATATTCTCTTCCGCTCCTGATGCTGGGAGGTTGGCGAGTGAAGGAGCATCAGTTCTGACTAACATAACCTTGATTTCATTTATTGCCCTATTTTACAACAGAAGCTCAGTTAGTAAAGGTAATGATGCACATGCTGAACCATCATTGCAAATAAACATTAGTATTGACTGCAAGCTCTGATTTCTATAATAGTGCTCATTAACTCCAAATTAGACCAACTTCCTCGTATTAGATTGCAAAATTAACAGCAAACGTCGGTATTTTGTATCAAACCATGTATTTACATGTAATTAGTGCTTGCACTCCCTTCTGCAATAAATTACTATATTTGTTGCACAGCAACTTGAATTATTTATAAAGAAATAGAAGGAATTTCAGAGAAAATGTAATACTTCACTGAGAAACACTGTTATGAGGATACTCAGTAGAAAAGGGCACCATTAAAATTTGAACTGATTGGCTGGTACTTGGGTATTGTTGCTCGACAGTAGACCTACAAGTACTTTTAAGTAAAGTTAAAGTACCAATGATTGTCACACACACTAGGTGTGGTGAAATGTGTCCTCTGCATTTTACCCATCCCCTTGTTCACCACCTGGGAGGTGAGGGGAGCAGTGGACAGCAGCGGTGGCCGCCGTGGGGGAAAAAAAAAGCGATGGCCTGCCCGGCCGCCGGGCAGTCCATGCAACTGTGCCTTCCGGCAACATTTTGTTCAGGTTTGTTGTTGTTCAAGAGGTAATAAGTGTTTATTTGTTTAATAGTGAACCTCAGTTGGTTCTAAATAAGTTGCCAGTAGTCTTTGACATGTATTTGAATGTGCCAGTCTTGTCTTTTGTTGAGCCCTACAAAGTGTTTATAATGTAAGTGATGTACGTATTACACAATCAAGCTGTTTGATTGCAACAAGCATCCTAGGTATTTGTGTCTTTGATTACCAAATTCAGAGGTGTTAATACATAAATAAATAATACATTTGCTCATGCTAATCAGTAGCACGTACATTGGAACCTTATCTTACTAACTTATTTTTTTCCTGAACAGGGTTTGTCAATAAAAACACATCATACATTTAAGCCAATTTCTCCATAGGAAACAATCTAAATAGGAATAATGGGTTCCATTTGGACAAAAGTCATTATTTTAGTAAATGTGTACACTTTGAACACAATATAAAGTGTTATATAGTACTGTAGACAGTTTTAATTTTGACAGCAGTTTTTAATTTAGTTTTAGTCATAGCCTTTTGACGAAAATGCATCTTAGTTTTAGTCATATTTTAGTCATCTAAATTGATTTCGTTTTAAGTCTGGTTTTAGTCGACTCAATTCCTCAACACTTTAGTCGACTAAAATGACAGTAAATTGATATATCAATAAGTGTATTTCAGACTAACCTTACTGTGTGTTATAATTTTAGCTGACATTAAGCATTGTTTTTCAAATGTTGAATAATATATGACTAAGATTGTCAAAGGAGAAACAAACTACCGTATTACTATAAGTCGCAGTTTTTTTCATAGTTTGGCCGGGGGTGCGACTTATACTCAGGAGTGACTTATGTGTGAAATTATTAACACATTACCGTAAAATATAAAATAATATTATTTATGTCATTCACGTAAGAGATTAGACGTATAAGATTTCATCGGATTTAGCGATTAGGAGTGGCAGATTGTTTGGTAAACGTATAGCATGTTCTATATGGTATATATACAGTATATATATATATATATATATATATATATATATATATATATATATATATATATATATATATATATATATATATATATATATATATATATATATATATATGACATATATATATATATATATATATATATATATATATATATATATATATATATATATATATATATATATATATATATATATATATATATATATATATATATATATATATATATGACAAATTTGCCTTTTTGAGTTGTCAAGTGCACTATACAGGTGTCTTGCTCATTAAAGTTGCAAACAAGCTCGCCCATGGTGTACAACAAAAATTGTGGTAGAGTAAGCGGTCTTGTTCCTCCGCTGCCGTCTTTAATAGTAACAGTAATTCAGTACAGTATGAGTAATTTCAAAATATTAGCTTTGGCCTACTTTCTGCTGGTTAGCCTGTCCACATGTCTTCTCTTTCTTCCAGGTGTAGAAGACATATTGTATTTAGGTGTGTAACAAATCAGTACAGTCGGGATGCAACAATAAGAGAATTTCATATCACAGTGTGGAGGGGGGCGTGGCACACAGGTATTGTGACCAAAATTATCACCGTTATCATTATTCTTGAGGTATTGTTGAATATGCTCAGAACGTACTTAAACACAATGAATTATTTTGACCAGGTTCGGACATCTGCTCAGGATACCACCTGAACGCCTCCCTAGGGAGGTGTTTAGGGCACGTCAGACCGGCAGGAGGCCAAGGGGAAGACCCAGGACACGTTGGGAAGACTATGTCTCCTGGCTGGCCTGGGAACGCCTTGGGATCCCGCAGGAAGAGCTGGATGAAGTGGCTGGGGAGAGGGAAGTCTGGGCTTCTCTGCTTAGGCTGCTGCCCCCGCGACTCGGATAAGCGGAAGAAAATGGATGGATGGATGGATATATTTTTTAACATAACTAAAATAAATACACAATGTTAGAAAAGCCAGAATTTTGTATCTCTTATGCTTCACTGATAGTGTTTCAGTCTTTGTATTTCATCTATTTTAATAGCTAGGCTTTTATTAGTTTAAACATTGGTTTGTAACTTTAAGATGTTTTTAAATGAAAAGTGCTTTGTAAATTAAATGTATTATTATTATTTGTTATTTTGGGCGACCCTTTAGTTGTCCTACTCTGTTCAGCAGTCTTTGAACGCACCGCAAAAACACTTTCATCTCTTTTCCTCTGAGGACAAAATGTATCATCATAGTTCTTTGCTCAGAGAGCACAGCTTTTAGGTTCAATGTGCACATTTGATTAGCTTAGTTGCTCAGAAAAAACATTTTTTTAAATGTTTTTAAAAGTTTGGATTGGGTATTTTTTTCTTAGTGGAGAAAGACGTAAATGTTTTCATGTTAGCATTTAAGCTCGCGAGCTGGCACCAGTCAGTCGGTGAGTATGTCAGAGTGCAGTTATCAATCCCGGTTTTTCTATCATTAAATCAAATCAACTTTATTTATGAAGCACATTTAAAATTTACCACAAGGGTAGCCAAAGTGCTGTACAATAGGCAGATTAAAAGATAACACAAGAGAAACGAGCAAACACAACACAACACAAACAGAGCACGATAAAAAAATAAAAAATACAAATAAATAATTTAAAAGGTTAATACTTTTCGTCTGGAGTTTTGCTACGGTCATAATTGATATTGTTTATTGTTACATCCCTACAATATAGTCTTATTTTCCCAGTAAAAACTCCAAACAACCTGCCTTACAAAAACAGTAATTGAAAAACAGTAATGATTGAACTCCTCTGTGCTCTTCCACATGCTACTGTGATTGGATAGATTCCTATCCAACAAAAATTAGATAAGATTAGATTCCTAACGTGTCCGACCCACCTAAAGACAAAATTAAATATGATTGGATTTCATCTCTTTCAACATTTTAATCTTGTTTTTATTCGTTGACAAATTGTCAATTAATTGCTTCATTGTTTTTGACAAGGTGCATTTGTTGTGATTTGTCATCGTCCTATTTTAGTCATGGAAAAATAGGTCGTTGACAATAACTAAGACAAATATTTGTATTCAACAAAATGAACACTAACTCTATATCAAACTGACAAAACAAGGGGGTGATGGACCAACTTTCCATTTAAAGGTCTACTGAAACCCACTACTACCGACCACGCAGTCTGATAGTTTATATATCAATGATGAAATCTTAACATTGCAACACATGCCAATACAGCCATGTTAACTTATAAAGTGCAATTTTAAATTTCCCGCTAAACTTCCGGTTGGAAACGTCTATGTATGATGACGCATGCGCGTGACGTCACGACGACAACGGAAGTATTCGTACCCAATGTGTCACCATACAAACTGCTCTGTTTTCATCGAACAATTCCACAGTATTCTGGACATCTGTGTTGGTGAATCTTTTGCAATTTGTTTAATGGACAATGGAGACTGCAAATAAGAAAGTTGTAGGTGCGATCGGTGTATTAGCGGCAGACTACAGCAACACAATCAGGAGGTTGTGTTGTGTTTGAGTTGGATAGAAGACGCACTACCGTGAGTACAGCTTTGGCTTCCAAACATTTGATCGTTTGCCCGTACGTGCGTGTCGCTATGTGCATGTCACGTACGTAACTTTGGGGAAATATATGTTTCTTGCCGACTCTGATGGCGGCCGGGGTGTCGTCGAAAGCTACAACGCCCGCCGCCACTCCGTAGTTAGCTTCAATTGTTAAGCTTCGCCAAGCTGGAAATTATTAACCGTGTATTTACATGTTCATGGTTTAATAGTATTGTTGATCTTCTGTCTATCCTTCTAGTCAGGGTTTTTTTTAATTTTGTTTCTATCTGCATTTGAGCCTGATGCTATCACGTTAGCTCCGTAGCTAAGTTAGCTTCAATTGTTAAGCTTCGCCAAGCTGGAAATTATTAACCGTGTATTTACATGTTCGTGGTTTAATAGTATTGTTGATCTTCTGTCTATCCTTCCAGTCAGGGTTTTTTTTTTATTTTGTTTCTATCTGCATTTGAGCCCGATGCTATCACGTTAGCTCCGTAGCTAAAGTGTGTCAATGATGTATTGTCGTGGAGATAAAAGTCACTGTGAATTTCCATTTCGCGTTCTCGACTCTCATTTTGAAGAGGATATAGCATCCGAGGTGGTTTAAAATACAAATCTGTGATCCACAATAGAAAAAGGAGAGCGTGTGGAATCCAATGAGACCTTGTACCTAAGTTACGGTCAGAGCGAAAAAAGATACACCCTGCACTGCCTCTCTAGTCATCCTCGCTCAAATTAATGGGGTAATCGTCGCTTTCTCGGTCCGAATCTCTCTCGCTCCATTGTAAACAACGGGGAATTGTGAGGAATCCTTCATCCTGTGACGTCACGCTTCTTCCGGTATAGGCAAGGCTTTTTTTTATCAGCGACCAAAAGTTGCGAACTTTATCGTCGTTGCTCTATACTAAATCCTTTCAGCAAAAATATGGCAATATCGCAAAATGATCAAGTATGACACATAGAATGGATCTGCTATCCCCGTTTAAATAAAAACATCTCATTTCAGTAGGCCTTTAATAACAAATCCAAAACAACAACTAGCTGATCTGTCTTCCTCCTATGTAGCCGCCTTGCCGACACGCACACACAGTCACTAGCACTATGGTGCACTCACAGTTTGAAGTCACAAAATTCCTCAACATTAACAGGCAAGTCGCCACAATGATTACGAATTTAAAAAAATCCACTTTACCTTGTCGGTTAATCTTCTCAACAAGAAGATTAACCGATAACCGGGCACAAAATGGCTGCGCTGCGAGGCACACAATGGGTGAGTGAAACGTTTGTACTCTTAAGACAAGGTGTGTACCCCAAAACACAGTATTATTTGGTCTGTATTACATAAAACAAAAGGTTTATTACAACAAGGGGTTCGTAAATCGAGGTTTGACTGTATATGGCATATCAAATATAAATTTGCATCAAGCTGGCTACTTTTGAGTGCTTTCTATCAGGAATGTTTGCTTTGTTGGCATGGAAAACTGCAACATTACAGAGAAGCAGTCTGCTACTGTATGAATGCGGATGTTGGCCCGCCAAGTTCTTGGGTCTTTAACCAGATGTGATGTCACGTTCAATCCAGGTATCGAGTATTGGTACCCATCCCTATTACTGAAGTTGTAAATGTTTATTTTCACCACAGTGTTGTGCATGTTCACAGTTATTCAGTTTTGGATGGAAGATCTCTATGGAGAGAATGAAAATTAGAAAACATGCAATTATTAAATCACTGTCACAGTTGGAAACATGGCTGAGACCCTGCCAATAGTTTCTAACGAGCCTCATTGTTCCAAAATACTGTGCAAGAGATGCAAATGTGGTTAAAAAGTACTCATTCCGTGGAGAATTGGGAGCTATATGTGCTTTGTGTTTTTGTTTGGAGCCAAGGGGAATAAGGCTAGTTTTGCCTCCCAGATTTGCCACCTTGTTTTTGCCACACTCACACTGCAATCGTGCACAACTTCACAAAAGCTATGTAGGTCACCTTTCATCATCTGCGTACGGATGAGCTCAGACTTAAATACCCCAAAAGTGTGTGACGTGAGTTAGAGTGCAGACACACAAATATTCAACTACAACTGGTGGGTGCAACTAATGACAGAGTATAGAGTTGTATTGTCCTTCTGTATAAAAGGTTCTAATTAAGCCGTTGCCAATGACATGGTAAAACATATTGTTCATTTGCATAAAGAGAAATAACATCATTTGGGCCCGGTGAAGGCGTTCCAGCAAAGTTAATTACAGTATGTATCAATCCATTTTCTGCGGGCCATGTATGGTTGCCAAATTTAGCCAAAGGGAACAAGTTATACATACAGACTGAAAAGTAACTCCCTAGAATACAAACGTACTTAAATGGTAAATGGGTTATACTTGTATAGCGCTTTTCTACCTTCAAGGTACTCAACGCGCTTCTGACACTATTTCCACATTCACCCATTCACACACACATGGCGGGAGCTGCCATGCAAGGCCCTAACCACGACCCATCAGGAGCAAGGGTGAAGTGTCTTGATCAAGGACACAACGGACGTGACTAGGTTGGTAGAAGCTTGGGATTGAACCAGGAACCCTCAGGTTGCTGGCACGGTCATTCTCCCAACCGCACCACGCCGTCCCTTTAGTCCCTTTTTTCTGAATTTAGGGGTTGGTTAAGGACCAGGTCTACTGTACCAAACCAAAAAGTGTTGCAAGAACCTGATGGGCGAATACGATCAATTATGGGTTACATTTCTCAAGAGTTCCAGGGACTGTCAGTTAACGCGATTCCTGGGTGACTTGAGAAGCTGGTAGCAAACTCTGATGCCCGTATCAAATTTATATTGATAAAACATCAGTGGAAACCTTACTTCAATGTCTTTGTTTTAAGTCCTGAGAAATAAGACGTTCTACAGACATTCTTTCTACTGATGCCGACCCACATCTGGAGTTGTGTTGTCATGAATGCCATCAGACAACTGTAAAATGTCCCATTAGGTGTTTAGATAACTTCCTCACACCTCTTTTTGTTTTGTTTTAGTATAATCACTGCAGAAACCACTAGTGTGCAATAACACTTTGAAGCTCCATTACAGTGATACCTCGGGTTCCATCGGTCCGGGATCTATTATGATTCTGTTTCAGGCAAAGAATAGTTTTAGTCATTTGTTCTTGGATACAACAAGAGTACCTGCACTTTGATGCAAAAGGTAAGTTAAAAAAAACAATTGAAATAAAGAATAAAGTTGTGGCAAAATATGGAGGTGGCATTTGTCATTCCTTCATTCAGTGACTTGCTATGTCCACTCTCACTGGGATGTTTGTATCTTTCAGCACTTGTGTTTTCCTAGAACTGGTTCATTCTGAATAATTCTTACTCCTCAGGGAAAGCGATGTTGTCGGTCTTATGCTGTTTCCATTTGTTGGGAGCCAAGTTGAGAGCCATTTAGTATCAAGTTCAAATCTGACCAACTTCTGAGCTTGGTGCCACAACCTTATACTATACAGGTGAGAGCCATGATTTATACCCTACCATTAACATTTAATAACCCAAAGGCAATAGAGCAGCAGCTAAAGTTTCTTATTATTCTTCATTTTATGGCGTGTTGGAAACAACAATACTAGTAGCTCAAGCTTGCTAGTAGATATAGTAGCTGGCTACTCACTAGTTACTGAAAGAGCAGGCGACGTGTCATGACGCAATGACCCTGTGTTACCTCTTACAATAGCAATGTTGCCATAGCTTGGTAATATGTAGGTCACAGCATTTAATGGAGCATTGTTGACATTTTTAATTTTTTTTCTAGGCTGACTGGACGACTCTCAATTAACCCTGTAACACCCGTCGTAAAATTACAACGTTGCCTTTAGCCATCCTAAAAAACAATCTGTCATATTTTTTATCTTATTTTTTTACCACATTTACATGGTCATTGAGTCTTATCATTCAGCTCTAAATGCTATTTGATGGTACATTTGTTTATAAGTCCCGCCTTATGGCCATGAACTCACACAACCTTTCAGATTTTCCTTTGAACAACATTATTGGCCCTAGTGTGTGAATGTGATGTGTGAATGTGAGTGTGAATGTTGTCTGTCTATCTGTGTTGGCCCTGCGATGAGGTGGCGACTTGTCCAGGGTGTACCCCGCCTTCTGCCCGATTGTAGCTGAGATAGGCTCCAGCGCCCCCGCGACCCCGAAGGGAATAAGCGGTAGAAAATGGATGGATGGATGGATGCTTTGTTTCATTGGAATAGATTCATGGAATTCAAGTACATAATGTCTTTTATATATTTTTTGCTTGTCATTACAATGTCAAGAGCATGCACATATGTAGTTATTGCGGAATATATTAATCACATTTCATTTAGAGCTTGTTGCATGTATGTTTCAACTTGCAATTCTACAACACTGGGTGAGTGTGGTAGTCAAAATGGCTGGCTTGTTGCAGTGGGCACAAACAGGTGCACTGCACTACACCACTGCCTGATACAGATTTTCTTTAAACATGGACCGTATACATTCTACCATTGTGTTGTGTTGTGGTCAAATTAGACCACAACAAGCTGGAACGACTTACCTCTGAGTGTTAGACAGGCCTCCTCTCTTCCTGTTTTTAAAGGCCTACTGAAATGATTTTTTTTTATTTAAACGGGAATAGCAGATCCATTCTATGTGTCATACTTGATCATTTCACGATATTGCCCTATTTTTGCTGAAAGGATTTAGTAGAGAAAATCGACGATAAAGTTCGCAACTTTTGCTCGCTGATAAAAAAAAAGCCTTACCTGTACCGGAAGTAGCGTGACGTCACAGGAGCTAGTATTCCTCACAATTCCCCATTGTTTACAATGGAGCGAGAGAGATTCGGACCGAGAAAGTGATGATTACCCCATTAATTTGAGCGAGGATGAAAGATTCGTAGATGAGGAACGTTACAGTGAATGACTTGAGAGACAGTGATGGACGTATCTTTTTTCGCTCTGACCGTAACTTAGGTACAAGCTGGCTCATTGGATTCCACACTCTCCTTTTTTTATTGTGGATCACGGATTTTTATTTTAAACCACCTCGGATACTATATCCTCTTGAAAATGAGAGTCGAGAACGCGAAATGGACATTCAGTGCCTTTTATCTCCAGGACAATACATCGGCGAAATGCTTTAGCTACGAGCTAACATGATAACATCGAGCTTTAACTGCATATAGAAACAAAAAAATAAACCCCTGACTGGAAGGATAGATAGAAAATCAACAATACTATTAAACCGTGGACATGTAAATACACGGTTAATGCTTTCCAGGCTGGCGAAGGTTAACAATGCTGTGCTAACGACGCCATTGAAGCTAACTTAGCAACTTAGCAACGGGACCTCACAGAGCTATGCTAAAAACATTAACTCTCCACCTACGCCAGCCAGCCCTCATCTACTCATCAACACCCGTGCTCACCTGCGTTCCAGTGATCGGCAGAAGGACGAAGGACTTCACCCGATGCGTTTGGCGGCCCGGAGACGTAGGAAGTCAAGGTGAGGTCGGCGGCTAGCGCGGCTAGCGCAGCTAGCGCTCCAACAAAGTCCTGCTGGTTGTGTTGCTGTAGTCCGCTGTTAATACACCGATCCCACCTACAACTGTCTTCTTTGCAGCCTTCATTGTTCATTAAACAAATTGCAAAAGATGTCCAGAATACTGTGGAATTATGAAATGAAAACAGAGCTTTTTGTATAGGATTCTACGGGTACCATAACTTCCGTTACTCTGACTTCGTCACGCGCATACGTCATCATACCGCAACGTTTCAGCCGGATATTTCCCGGGAAGTTTTAAATGTCACTTTATAAGTTAACCCGGCCGTATTGGCATGTGTTGCAATGTTAAGATTTCATCATTGATATATAAACTATCAGACTGCGTGGTCGGTAGTAGTGGGTTTCAGTAGGCCTTTAAAGGCCTACTGAAATGATTTTTTTTAATTTAAACGGGAATAGCAGATCCATTCTATGTGTCATACTTGATCATTTCGCGATATTGCCATATTTTTGCTGAAAGGATTTAGTAGAGAAAATCGACGATAAAGTTCGCAACTTTTGCTCGCTGATAAAAAAAGCCTTGCCTGTACCGGAACTAGCGTGACGTCACAGGAGCTAGTATTCCTCACAATTCCCCATTGTTTACAATGGAGCCAGAGAGATTCGGACCGAGAAAGTGACGATTACCCCATTAATTTGAGCGAGGATGAAAGATTCGTAGATGAGGAACGTTACAGTGAAGGACTTGAGAGGCAGTGATGGACGTATCTTTTTTCGCTCTGACCGTAACTTAGGTACAAGCTGGCTCATTGGATTCCACACTCTCTCCTTTTTCTATTGTAGATCACAGATTTGTATTTTAAACCACCTCAGATACTATATCCTCTTGAAAATGAGAGTCGAGCACGCGAAATGGACATTTAAAGTGACTTTTATCTCCAAGACAATACATCGGTGACACACTTAGCTACTGAGCTAACGTGCTAGCATCGTTCTCAAATGAAGATAGAAACAAAATAAATAAACCCCTGACTGGAAGGATAGTCAGAAGAGCAAAAATACTATTAAACCATGTACATGTAACTACACGGTTAAAAATTCTCAGCCTGGTAAGGCTTAACAATGCTGTTGCTAACGACGCTAAGGCTAATTTAGCAACTTAGCAACCGGAACTCACAGAACTATGTACTCTCTCCTTTTTCTATTGTGTATCACGGATTTGTATTTTAAACCACCTCGGATACTATATCCTCTTGAAAATGAGAGTCGAGCACGCGAAATGGACATTTAAAGTGACTTTTATCTCCAAGACAATACATCGGTGACACACTTAGCTACTGAGCTAACGTGCTAGCATCGTTCTCAAATGAAGATAGAAACAAAATAAATAAACCCCTGACTGGAAGGATAGACAGAAGAGCAAAAATACTATTAAGCCATGTACATGTAACTACACGGTTAAAAATTCTCAGCCTGGTAAGGCTTAACAATGCTGTTGCTAACGACGCTAAGGCTAATTTAGCAACTTAGCAACCGGAACTCACAGAACTATGATAAAACATTAGCGCTCCACCTACGCCAGCCAGCCCTCATCTTCCCAGCCGTGCTCACCTGCGTTCCAGCGATCAATGGCGCGACGAAGGACTTCATCCGTGGGTTTGGCGGCAAGCATCAACTAGGCGTCTTCTATCAGGGTAAGTAGTCCTTGTTGTGTTGCTGTAAGTGTTGTACTTAGCCGCTAAGACACCGATCGATCCCACCTACAACGTTCTTCTTTGCAGCCTCCATTGTTCATTAAACAAATTGCAAAAGATTCACCAACACAGATGTCCAGAATACTGTGGAATTTTGTCGAAGAAAACAGAGCTTTGTGTATTGTGTCCAATAGGGCCCAAACACTTCCGTGCATTTTATGACGTCACGCGCATAAATCATATCCAAAGGAGATTTTCAACCGGAAGTGTGGCGGGAATTTTAAAAGTGCACTTTATAAGTTAACCCGGCCGTATTGGCATGTGTTTCAATGTTAAGATTTCATCATTGATATATAAACTATCAGACTGCGTGGTCGGTAGTAGTGGGTTTCAGTGGGCCTTTAAATCATTCTTAAAAACATACTTTTATTCCATGGCTTTTAACACTGAGTGATCTCCATCCTGCTATGGCGTCCCACAATGCACCTGCTGTGAACCTGTTTTTTATTTTTTGTGCTCTGTTTGTGTTGTGTTGTGCTTGCTCGTGTCTCTTGTGTTATCTTTTAACCTGCCCATTGTACAGCACTTTGGCTACCCCTGTGGTAAATTTTAAATGTGCTTTAAAAATAAAGTTGATTTGGTTTGATTTGATTTGATTTAAAGTTTTATTTCTAAAACAATTTAAATTTGATCAGACTGAGAGAAAAAAAAAAATCCCCTGACTTTGTACACAAAGAGGATATCAACAGACAATTCCGTTCTGGGAAAGGTGAAATGTTCCTGCATGTGGGTTGTGCGTGTAAGTGCTGGTAGCATGTTTTCCTTTTACTATGATGATTACAGAGCATAACAAGTAGTATTTTTATGTCAAGGCAGTATTGTGTGACTATATTGCTGGGGATTGGGATGCATAGTCATTTAGCATGATAAATAGAGAGCATACACTAAGCCATTTACATGTAAGGCATTTAGCAGACAGTTTAGTACAAACCGACATACGGTAAGTCTTATTATTGTTATATACCTTTGTTGGGCTAAGTAAGCAATCAACCCTGCAAATGAACCCTTAGTTGTTCTGAATAGATGTTTATTGATGAGTACAAATACAGAAATTATCCTACCGATTTTGCCATATCACAACAGTTCTATAAAAACGTACATAAACATTTGTTTTAAATGATTTATTTTCTGCATCTAAGGCAGGGGTCGGCAACCCAAAATGTTGAAAGAGCCATATTGGACCGAAAATATTAAAAAAACAATCTGTCTGGAGCCGCAAAAAATTAAAAGTATTTTATAGGTGTTATAATGGAATGCCCTCCCGGTAAAAGTTAGAGATGCTACCTCAGTAGAAGCATTTAAGTCTCATCTTAAAACTCATTTGTATACTCTAGCCTTTAAATAGACTCCCTTTTTAGACCAGTTGATCTGCCGTTTCTTTTCTTTTCTTTTCTACTCTGCTCCCAACCCGGGGTGGACCGCTAGCCTGTCCATCGGATGGGGACATCTCTACGCTGCTGACCCGTCTCCGCTCGGGATGGTTCCTGCTGGCCCCACTATGGACTGGACTTTCGCTGATGTGTTGGACTTTCACAATATTATGTCAGACCCACTCGACATTTATTGCTTTCGGTCCCCCCTAAGGGGGTGGGGGGGGGAGGGGGTTACCCACATATGCGGTCCTCTCCAAGGTTTCTCATAGTCATTCACATTATTGACGTCCCACTGGGGTGAGTTTTCCTTGCCCGTATGTGGGCTCTGTACCGAGGATGTCGTTGTGGCTTGTACAGCCCTTTGAGACACTTGTGATTTAGGGCTATATAAATAAACATTGATTGATTGATTGATTGATTGATAATGAAGACAACACATGATGTACTGTAAGTGTCTATGTTAGTTATATTAGCCTACTATCAAAATGACTTTAAAAGTCTTATATAAGTGTTATAATAAAGACAAAACATGATGTAAGCGTCTATATTAGCTATATGAGCCAACTATCAAAATGACTATGTGTCGCAGGCTGACGCAAACTTTTGTTGACAGAAATGTTATGGATACTGTGGTCAGTGGTGTAGGTGCTCCACAGGGGACCATCCTGTCTCATTTCCTGTTCACCCTGTACACCTCTGACTTCCAGTATAGTTCCAGGTGCTTCCACCTGCAGAAATACTCTGACGACTCTGCTGTGGTCGGGTGTATCAGAGAGGGACAGGAATTGGAGTACAGGACACTGATCGCTGACTTTGTGGAGTGGTCTCAGGCGAACCATCTGGTCCTTAATGTGGACAAGACCAAGGAGCCGGTCATCGACTTCAAGAAGAGAATGACCCCGGTGGAGTCCATCAAGATCCATGGCCGGGAGGTGGCAGTAGTGGGGCAATACAAGTACCTGGGAATCCACTTGAACAGCAGACTGGACTGGAAGGACAACTGCAAAGCTGTTTACAAGAAGGGCATGAGCAGACTCTTTTTCCTGAGGAAGCTTAGGTCCTTTAATGTGTGCAGCAAGCTGTTGGAGATATTTTATCAGTCGGTTGTGGCCAGTGCTCTGTACTTTGCAGTGGTTTGTTGGGGGGAGCAGCACCAGCAAAAGGGACTCAAAACGGATTGACAAACTGATCCGGAAAGCCGGCCAATATATTGGCACGCAGTTGGAGGCGTTTGTGTCAGTGAGGGACAGGAGGACACTGGACAATCTGCTGGCCATCATGGACAATCCTGCCCACCCACTCCACCAGACAATTGAGGGACAGCGGAGTTCATACTCCAACAGGGTCCTACAGCTTCGTTCCCACAGTGTTCGATTCAAGAACTCCTTCATTTCGCACTCCATCCAGCTGTATAATCACTCGACATACAGCAATAGATGATATATGTCTATTACCCGACACCTTCTATGCTAGCTACTTCTTTGTTTTTAATGTCTATTTTCTATTTTCTGCTGTATTTACTCTCTATTTTATGCTGCAGCTGTCACATATACTGTAATATTGTACATGGTAATTGTTATATATTGTATATATGATATAGACATAATATAATATAATATATCAGTATATATAATATACTGTACATATATTCTGTAAATATTATGTATATATGTTATATTTTGTATCACTATATTTAGTCTATTATACCTGCATTGTCCTTTCCATCCTTACACTTTCCATCATTGTAACTGAGCTACTGTGTGGAACAATTTCCCTTGTGGATCATTAAAGTTTGTCTAAGTCTAAGTCTAAAATAAAATGTAATATTTATTCTACACATTTTTACAACATTGGAAATCATTAGTAAAATGGAGGCTTCTCAGAGGCTGAAATAATTCCTGGAAATTACTGTTTTAGAATGGCCAAAGGTATATATGTGTGTGTCCAAGTTAAAGGAAATGGCAGGCTGTCTTCTTCTAATGGATTTATTACAATATTTGCAAGCTGGGTAACGTTTACTGTGGTCTGGAACAACATGGCACACAAACAACTATCAGAAATGCAGCCAATACTACATACATATGATATGTCATGAGACATGCAAATATAAATTTAATTAAAAAGACTTAAAATAAATTAAATAAGCTCAAATATACCTACACACGAGGCATACTGATGCAATATGTACATATAGCTAGCCTAAATAGCATGTTAGCATTGATTAGCTTGCAGTAATGCTCAGGGTGGAGGACAGAGTAAAACAACTTGCACTGAGCCTAGTCTATAAAATCCACTACACCTCCCTGATACCGAAGTACATGTCAAACTACTTCCTTAACGTAAATGACCGCCATAACCACAACATCAGGGGGAGCTCCACTAACCACGTTAAACCCAGATTCCGATCTAACAAAGGTCTTAACTCATTCTCTTTCTATGCCACATCAATGTGGAATGCGCTCCCAACAAGTATAAAAAAAGGGCATCTCTATCTTCCTTCAAAACCGCAATAAAAGTTCACCTCCAGGCAGCTACAACCCTAAACTAACACCCTCCCCGGATTGTTAATAATCAAATGTAAACAATCAAATGCAGATACTTTTTCTTATGCCTTCTGATGTCTCTCTCTCTCTCTCTCTCTCTTTCTCTTTCTCTCTCTCTTTCTCTCTCTCTCTCTCTCTCTCTCTCTCTCTCTCTCTCTCTCTCTCTCTCTCTCTCTCTCTCTCTCTCTCTCTCTCTCTCTCTCTCTCTCTCTCTCTCTCTATGTCCACTACTTGCTGTCCATATCCTACCAAGTCAGACCTACACTGTTCCAATATCCATTTCTCTGTTCTCAATTGTTGGTGACTGATGATAACAACCAAACCTAACCCACCCCCCCCCCACCCCCTTCACACCCCGGATTGTAAATAATGTAAATAATTCAATGTGATTATCTTGTGTGATGACTGTATTATGATGATAGTATATATCTGATAGTATATATCTGTATCATGAATCATTTTAAGTGGACCCCGACTTAAACAAGTTGAAAAACTTATTCGGGTGTTACCATTTAGTGGTCAATTGTACGGAATATGTACTTCACTTCCAACCTACTAACAAAAGTCTCAATCAATCAATCAAAACCAAATATGCCTGATTAGCAGTCCACACAAGGTAATAACATTAACAAAGCTCACCTTAGTGCATTCACGCACAGCATTAAAAGTTTGTTGGACAAAATGAGACTAAAAAGGAGTGGCATAAAACACGTCTTAGAAAGTCGGAGAAAGTTGTACATGTAAACAAACTACCGTAAGTTCAAAGACCGCCAAAATTAGCAGGACAAAACGGCGCTCGCCAAATAGTCTCTAATCACTGAAGCATGTTTAATATAAACAGTGTGATTTCTAACAATTAGGGAGATTTGTGTAATATTTGTCCTTCTACAGAGACCATATCAAAACAAAAAATATATATTTTTCCCTCATCTTTTTCAATTTTTCATACATTTTTGAAAAAGCTCCAGAGAGCCACAAGGCGGGCGCTAAAGACTAGAGCCGCGGGTTGCTGACCTGCTGACAGTGAATGGGGTCATCTCACAGTTGAAATAAAAGGTCTTAAATTCCCTTTGGAAAGATTAAAATGCGTTGATAAGACCCATGAAATACAACTAAAAAAAAGAGTTCCGTAATTGGTCAGTAGTAGCAGTAGTGGTAGGCGTTGATCCGTTTTTCTCTGCTTATTGCTGAATTTGCCAAATCCTAATTACTCAGACTCTGCTGTGACTGGAAGAATCAAAGACAATAAAAGTACAAGCAGCAGGGATGTACTTGGCACATATAAAACCACAGTGTCACAAAATCATCCAAACAAATATCAAACTTCTGTTCGAAAAAAAAAGTACAAAAACAATGAAACATAACGCTTACATTTAATGTGCAAATTTGCTCTCATGGTACCTTCCTATCTTGCCTACTAATTATTATCCTATTCTCTATGTATGTAAATTAGAGAAACACTAATATTATATGTAATACAGATGAGCAAAAATAGTTGCAAAATGCTAAATACAATTTTTTCATTCTTTTGTTTTCTCAAACATCGTCAGTGTCCCGAAACATGAAAGTGATGTGTTCAGAAAGCAACATTATAGAGGAAAAGGTCAGGAAATTATTGAAGCTGGGAACACGCAAACTTTTTTTAAAACTGTGCTCATATCTCAAAGGGCCAGAGTAATGACATTGCACACCTTTCACACAAGCAAAAGTACATATTAAAAAAAACAACTTTTCATCTTCTTTTCTTTGTTTAGCTCTCCACTTGGAGTGTCTGTCTAAGCTCCCTGCTCATTTTCGCTGACTGTCAGCCCCTTCATACAGTAAGTACAGCATATGGACACAAAAATTAGGTCACACCTCTTGATTGATTAATTCATCCGTCAGGAATTGGACCAGACTCTTATGTTCTTTCCTTAAATCCATACTCATCATGTTCGCAAGCCAGTTTGGGCACAACTCCATGATTTGTAAGACAAGTTTGTCATCTGAGGATCAGGTGCCCAAAGCAAGGCCAGTAAATTTAGAGGAGTCGTGTACACATTCATGAATTCGACAACATATTTACATACAAATAGGGCTTGGTCTACTAAAGGTTTTTTGTGTATTAAAAGACGTGTAAACTTAGTAACGCACGCAAAGCTGATCTATAAGCTCGTGCACATATGATTGCGTCTCTTAGATGAGCAAAATAGCGAGTGCAATCAATTTAGAGTGTTTGTTTTCATGTATATACAGAATATATTCTGATTATCAGAACGCCCACAATACTGGGAGGAGGAGATGAAAATATAATCATTTAGCACTCATAATGTTATTTATCAAGACTGAAACTGTTCTGCGGCCGCTTTTTGCGTCTATATTTAGCACGTTTGAAATTTGCCTATATTTATGCACAATAGGTGGGAGAAAATAGGCGATGGAGCTGCAAAAACAGAGTGCAGAGTGAATCCTTTGTCCTGCATGTGTGTGTGTGAACACATTTGGATGGTCAGAAATAAACATATTAGTTATAGTTTATTAAGTAATATAATTGTACAATTCCATAGCTGCTAAATGACTTAAAGGGCTAATTCAAACAAATTATATTGATTATTCTTGTGTTTGCTGGCATTTTTTACTTTTAAGGGCATTTTCAGATTGTACGTGAATAATATATCTTATATATATATATATATATACATATATATATATATATATACACATATATATATATACATATATATATATATATATATATATATATATATATATATATATATATATATATATATATATATATATATATATATATATATATATATATATATATATATATATATATATATATATATATATATATATATAAAAGAAACATCTTACAACATGCATTTTTGCATGTATTCCTGAATCATTCCAGACACACATTTACAACACCGGATGCTCCCAAATCCCATGTTCGCCGTGCCAAAAATAGGGTAGGTGTCTAGATCACACTTTTATATCGACCAGAAAAGGTGGTTCATATGACATGTTAGTCTGCCGCATATTCCACAACATAATGCATTTGATGAAATGTGTGTCTCCTTGGACACAGCAAATAGTACACACAAAAACCTTTTGTAATTTAAATAGGGTGGTCTGCACCACTTTTACACGCCCACTAATATTACACACCTAGTTTCCGCACATTATTTAGCGCGTGGTATATCGATCTTATGAGATTAGCCCCATAATAGTTTTGCGGCAACTGCACTACATGCACATACTACAAACCCCAAAACCAGGGAAGTTGGCACGTTGTGTAAATCGTAAATAAAAAAAACAGAATACAATGATTTGAAAATCCTTTTCAACTTATATTCAATTGACTAGACTGCAAAGACAAGATACCTAATGTTCAAACTGGAAAACGTTATTTTTTGCAAATGTTAGCTCATTTGGAATTTGATGCCTGCAACATATTACAAAAAAGTTGGCACAAGTGGCAAAAAAGACTGAGAAAGTTGAGGAATGCTCATCAAACACTTATTTGGAACATCCCACAGGTGAACTGGCTAATTGGGAACAGGTGGGTGCTCAGTCATTCACAAACAAGGATGGGGTGAGGGTCACCACTTTATGAACAAATGCATCAGCAAATTGTTGAACAGTTTAAGAACAACATTTCTCAATCAGCTATTGCAAAGAATTTAGGGATTTCACAATATACGGTCCGTAATATCATCAAAAGGTTCAGAGAATCTGGAGAAATCACTGCACATAAGCGATGATATTACGGACCTACGATCCCTCAGGCGGTACTGCATCAAAAAGCGACGTCAGTGTGTAAAGGATATCACCACATGGGCTCAGGAACACTTCAGAAAATCACTGTCAGTAACTACTCTTGGTCGCTACATCTGTAAGTGCAAGTTAAAACTCTCCTATGCAAAGCGAAAACTATTTATCAACAACACCCCGAAACACTGCCGGCTTCGCTTGGCTGATGCAAAGTGGAAAAGTGTTCTGTGGTCTGACGAGTCCACATTTCAATTTTTTTTTGGAAACTGTGGACGTTGGGTCCTCCGAACCAAAGAGGAAAAGAACCATCCGAATTGTTATGGGCACAAAGTTTAAAAGCCAGCATCATTGATGGTATGGGGGTGTATTAGTGCCCAAGACATGGGTAACTTACACATCTGTGAAAGCACCATTAATGCTGAACGGTTCACACAAGTTTTGGAGCAACATATGTTGCCATCCAAGCAACGTAATCATGGACGGCCGTGCTTATTTCAGCAAGACAATGCCAAGCCACAGCGTATCTTCATAGTAAAAGAGTGCGAGTACTAGACTGGCCTGCCTGTAGTCCAGACCTGTCTCCCATTGAAAATGTGTTGCGCAATATGAAACCTAAAATACCACAATGGAGACCCCGGACTGTTGAACAACTTAAGCTGTACATCAAGCAAGAATGGGAAATGCTTCCACCTGAAAAGCTTAAAAAATTGGCCTCCTCAGTTCCCAAACGTTTACTGAGTGTTGTTAAAAGGAAAGGCCATGTAACACAGTGGTAAAAATTACCCTGTGCCAACTTTTTTGCAATGTGTTGCTGCCATTCAATTCTAATTGTAAGTTGCTCAGTTCAAACATTAAGTATCTTGTATTTGCAGTGTATTCAATTGAACGTAAGTTGAAAAGGATTTGCAAATCATTGTATTCTGTTTTTATTTACGAATTACACAATGTGCCAACTTCATTGGTTTTGGGTTTTGTATGTCAGTGGTTCTCAAACATGTTTTCACCAAGTACCACCTCAGAAAACACTTGGCTCTCCAGGTACTACCATAATGACCAACAATAAAAATCAGTAGCGTAGTAGGCCCACGTTTTCATTAAAAACAAGGCGAAGGTTTTATTTAACAAGTATATTAAATTTTTTGGGCCACTCAAACACAATATTTAAGTACGGTCTTTGGCGTACTAGTAGATGAAGCCTGTGTACTACTAGTGGTACAAGTACCACAGTTTAAAAATCCCTGACCCATGGCTTTTGAAGATGATTTTAATCACATTTAACATTAGTGGCACTTCACAGAGCTGGTTATGGTTAGTCAAGGTACTTTCATTTATTATAGATGTCCACATTATACTGTTGCTATGGTACAAGAGTGCCATTGAAAACAGGTAGGTGGATATTCACAACAAAATAACATCTGTCTCACTCGTATTATACTTTATAATAATAATTTAGGACATCGTACCAGAAACAGAAAAAATCAATGCAAGGGACTGAAGCAAATCCTTGCTGTAAAACTGACTAATTGAAGTGGCTTTTTATTTTGCATGAATTCAAAGTGCTTTAGGTGAAAAGTCTGACTTTAAAATTAATTCCTCAAAGTATTTATCTTTACACGAATACCCTGTGGCCTTTTTTTGCTGCTGCAGCATAAGGGAAACGGCTGCTAATGTACATGTTAATATGAAAATCTTTTCAATTACTGTAGAAATGGCTCATTTGAATTCAAATTATTACCACTATTAATGGCAAGGAAACCCAACCGCGGACGAAGTGGTAGCAGTTTAAGCGCTCATTCTTCCCGAGGAAGTAAAGTAACCCCGCCAGATGGACGGTGGTGCACAAAGACGTAATTAATCACTTCCCTATAGGTCAGAAAAGGGGGAGGGGATGTGGAAGGAATGGATTCGCCATTTTTACTATTGAGTGTTAAAAATGTTCAAATAAGACACTGCATGCAAGGCTGTAATTCACTGAAAAGAGGCTGGGAAGTGTTTGAATCTTCCTGCACATCGATTTCTCATCATTTTTCCTCGTGAATGCGTTGACCCTGCCTGCCTTATTTTTGCTTTGTGATGCACGTCGTTTTTCAAAGCCATGTCGTTTCTTCCGATTGCACTGTTGATAGACCAAGTGGGTGTCTATGCGTTAGGCTCTCTTTCTGAACGTGTGCTTGTGCAAAAGTGAGATCGACATGAGAGAGAGAGAGCCAGAGGACACGCTTAATGGTCCCCTCGGGTGGGTTTATGACCTTTTAGTGATAAGAGGCTTGTCTTATTGCCCAGCAAATTTATGAGTGGAAAGGGGAAAAAAGTGCTTTCTAATGGTACCTACCTGGCTTCTGTGGTTTTTTATCCACCCACATCTCCGTAATACAGCCACCATATGCACTAGAGATGGCTTGTATGCTAATTAAAATAGGCCACAACTAATATGAACTACTTTGAACTCAGTCCACCTTAAGAGATAATTGGTATCATGACTATTATGCTTGAGTCTCAGGATAGGCATTCCACATTCCTGAGATACAGGAGTACCCAAAAATACTCGTGTCTCAAATCATTCCTTATTGAAATGAATTGAAATGAAATTAATTCGTTTTGGGCGCAACCCTCAAATACATCGCCATTTTAACACGTACCATGCATTCATGTGAGCTGCTCCTCCGTCAAATACACCATCAACAGCTTCTCTATACTTTTAGGATAGGATCAACTTTATTAATCACACAATGGGAAAGTGCCGATTTAACATACCGTAAAAACAAAAGTAAATCATGACAAGAAATAATGGAAAAACTAAAAAGAGTAATAATAATAGTAACAACCTCAGTACCACCAATCAGATGTTAATGATGTGTTAATTTATTTTTTTTTCATTTCACCAATAATTTAAATTCCTAATATGTCACGGCCCGGGCGCACCCCAGTGCGCATTCATCTGTGCGCTGCACTGAGAGCACCTGCATTCAATCGGCTCAATCAGCACTCTACACACCTGTCACTGATGAGCTTCCCTGGCTTCTTAAGCCAGTGCAAACCTGCGTTCCGGGCCAGAACGTAGCGACCTGTTCAGTACAGTAAGCCGTCATATCTCTACATGTAAAGCGACTTTGGGTACTTAGAAAAGTGCTATATAAATCCCAGGTATTATTATTATTATATCTAGCTCTATGCACTCTCTCTCTCTCTCTCTATCTGTTTCTCCCCCTCCATGTTCATGTGTCTCGTGTCCCCTTGTTGCCATCCAGCAGCATTCTTCTGTTCCCGCGTCATGAGCTGCGTGTCTCGTCTCCCCGTATTCCCTCTGGTTCCCTGGCTGCCTTTTGGATCTCGACCTCCCGCCTGGACACAGACATTTGACGCCTCGCTATTGCCCCCGACTTCCTGCCTGTCTCTGGACCTTCGAGCTTGCCTTGCCCTTCTTGGACTTCCGCACCTCGCTCAACACTCTGGGTAACACTCATCAGTTAATCTCTACACATAGTCGCACACTAAACATATTTTGGATTAGCTACACATGTCATTTTCTATTGTAATAATTAATAAATATAGAGCTAAAACGACTTCCCTGCTGTCTGTGTCGTCTTTTTCCCCTACACACGTAACAAAATATCCATTTAAAATATGTATACATATTGTTATGGCACAATTAGTATTTTAGCAATATCCTTTTCACACCACAAATAAAGTCTAAATGTTTGCGTAGTGGTTGTTTCCTTAACTGCCTGTACCTAGGTGTTGTCAAAGATAAGAGACTTTTATAGCCCTGCTAAAATTCCTGGGGTTGGTTTAGGTGTTTCTACTCTGTTCTTCTTGCACCCTAATCCCCATCTTCTGTAAATCTGTGACAAAGGGCGCTGTGATGTTGGCAGATGATTAATTTATATTGTAGTTGTCTTTTGGTCAGATTTATTCTTCAAATGGGTTTATTTTGTGATTGATGAGCCCATGTGGTGTTGTAACTGCCTTTTCTATGTTTAATCAAACCATTCATTTTTGCTAATATCACAATCAGGTAAAGTGTGTTTTGCTCATCTTCCTCTCCCTCCCAGGATGGGATATATGACTATATATTAAAATGTGAGAAAATAACATGTAATCATCATCTTTTTTTTAGCGCACCCCATAAAAATGATGATTGTTGATGGAGGTACTTTATTAGAGATCGTTTTTCATGTAGTTTCCCTTTTTTCAAAGGTGTGTCTGAGAAACATTTCTGAAGATGCCGTGCGCATCTGTACATTGTGCACAGACAATTCACACCATGATCATTTCTTTTTTTAGTTCAATGAATATCATCCGCTTCTTCTCAGCTCTGTCCTGCACACTCGCTTTCTTCCAACCCATTTGAATCATGTGATGGGTTTGAACTCTTAACTATTTAATACAAATGTTTGCTTCATGGAATGATATTGTTTCATCGAATGATTTTACCATAATATATACTGTTTATTATACCCCGCATTGTAAGTATTATTTGTCATTTGTCCCCCATGTCATTACAGAATAAGTGTCTGGAAGAAACTGGAATTAACACATGCAAACAAACACGCATGCAAAGTTAGAGCCCGGAGGCAAATGTGCTGCAAACAAACTGGTGCAATGGTAATCCTCACTGTAACTGACATTTAAATGTGTCCAGAAAGTGGACCTGTCTGAGGAAAAGAGAATGTATTGTCCCCGCAGGTAACAAGGTCACATGCATACCTGAGCGTGTAAAGCTTTACAGTAAGGGATGTCCTAATCAACATTTTTGGCGTTCGATCCCGATCCAATTTCGAGTCCTCATCCAATACTTTGACAATAGATTATACAAAAACGACCGAAACATTATTTTGTAATATTAGGAACAAAAAACTATATATCTAATCACTTTAGTATCGGTTTAAATACTTATATTGGAATAGATAGTAACGACTTCTGGATCGGTCACTCCATTGAACCATTGAAGCTTTAACGGTTAGTTTCTTGTGTCACCCTGGCCTGTGTGTGTGTATTAGGATTGTCCCGATACCAATATTTTGGTACTGGTACCGATACCAAAATGTATTTTGATACTTTTCAAACATTTTCTAAATAAAGGGGACCTAAAAAACTTGCATTATTGTCTTTATTTTAACAAAAAATGTTACGGTACATCAAACATATGTTTCTTATTGCAATTTAGTCCTTAAATAAAATAGTGAACATACAAGACAACTTGTCTTTTATTAGTAAGTAAGCAAACAAAGGCTCCTGATTTGTCTGCTGACGTATGCAGCAGTGGCGTGCCGTCACTAGAGGCAGGGGAGGCGGGGCCTCACCTGCCGTCATGAAAAGAAAAAAAATGTAAAAAGAAAAAAATAATAATTAAATTGTTATATGTATCCAGTGATTATACTAAAGTTATTTTCCATTTAACTTCACCAGTTTTAGATTAATTTTATTTTTATTTTCACATTTGCCGTTCAAATACTGAGAAGAGACGGTGCAGTGATCAGCAGCCAGATGAGGCACGTCACTGATTTGTGCCTCAACATGGATTGTGCACAATGACTCGGCTAACTGCTGAGCTGCTGTGCAGTGAGACTGTATTGCTATATGAATTATATCAGCTAACTAAACTATGGCATAGTTTAGTTAGCTGAGGTATATAATGTACAGTGTATTTTGTCAAAAATTGTATGTGTGTAACGTATTTCTTGTGCTGAGCATTCATAAATCTGCTGCAAAAGACATACTGGTTGAGGCTCGCAGTAATCCGGCCTCCTGGTGATAGAGGGAGGTAGTGATCCCAGAGATCATTCCTCGGCCGCAGAAGAAAAAAAAAAAAGAAAAAAAGTTTGCAAGCGATTGTTTATTTCCTCTAGCCTGGACTTTTATTAAAAACATGGAGGATTACATATGTAAAATAAAACAGTTTTCTAAACTGGACTTTCAATCGAAGTAGGAGGTAATAATTAAAGGTAGACCAACGGCGGAGCTAAAAGGTTTGCTTTTGACTTCGGGACAGAAGACCCGTTCTTTTCAAACGGCGTGGTACACACGCAAAGGCTGTCCAGCAAGAAAGGTAAGACCATAATAATGTTTTTTTTATTAAATGTGTTTTGTGTGCTACAGTTGTGTAAAGAATGCTGGTATGAGCTTTTAAACATAACCCGTTAACTGCTGCCAATCACATGGTGAATAAGATACTATTTAGGGTTCATATGTTTGTAAATCTGACTGTGATGATGCAGTGCCTCACCAGACATTAACCTCACCGCACGCCACTGGTATGCAGTAACATATTGTGTCATTTATCATTCTATTATTTTTGTCAAAATTATTAAGGACAAGTGGTAGAAAACAAATTATTAATCTACTTGTTAATTTACTGTTAATATCGGCTTACTTTCTCTTTTAACATGTTTTATCTACACTTCTGTTGTTGTTGTTTGGATGCTTTACATTAGATTTGGATGATGCCACAAATTTGGGTATCGATCCGATACCAAGCAGTTACAGGATCATACAATGGTCATAATTTAAGTCCTCATGTGTCCAGGGACGTATTTCCTGAGTATATAAACATAATATGCATTAAAAAAAAATAAAAAATTTGTGATGATAGTACGCTCCTGTACTTGGTATCAATACAGTGAATGTCAGGTGTAGATCCAACAATGGTGTTTGTTTACATTGTGATGCCGGTGAGCTACGGTGTGTAGTGAAGCATGTTTAGCTATTCCTCGTCCTGCGGCATGATATTTGTGAGAAATGTACTTTATTAGTCGCCATGGAGGCGAGGATTAGTGATTTAGAAGTAGCTAAAACACTGCAGACTGCGGCTGGACATTGGCCGCTAGCTAGCTAGCCATGTCTTAAAGCACCTCTTCCTGTGGATGTTTCAGTGTTATAACTTCACCTTTATCGTTAGTTTTTAAGCCAAAATGCGTCCGTTCTCTCTTTTCCGTCTACACACTGTGTCTGCTTGTAAGTACCCCGTGATTGTGCGCTGCCGAACATGCTCCTCTGCTCGTAAACCTTGGCAGTTAAAAAAAAAGGGGGCTTGCGAGGGTTACCGGTACTTTTTAGAGGCGGTATCGTACCGAATGTGATTCATTAGTATCGTGGTACTATACCAGTACGGGTATACCGTACAACTCTAGTGTGCATGTGGCAAGAATAGCCATTCACTTTTATCTACTCCTCTTGGGATAATATTTAGAAGAAACTTAGTTTATTTACCGCCATGGCAGTGAGGATTAGTATTTTAGAAGTGGCTTAACATCCTCTTGAAATTCATGCAAATCCATGTATCTCGAATCCGTAATTGTGTCTCCATGAGGATGTGTCTTCCTCGTGACTACAATCCTTAGCCATGTAAACACTGGGACACAGCTGTGGTAAATATCAGTTCAAAAAGGCAAGTATCAGCCCCTAATCCAATCCATGATCAGGATATACATTGTGTTTCCACCAGCTGCACAATTGAATCCATCTTCACATACTGCTGCTGTTCTGTGTGATACTTCAGTTGCACAGCCGCTAAGAAAAAAACACCTGCAGCGGGTGGTCAAGATGGCCGGGGAGATAATCGGTTGCCTCCTATCAAACCTGGTTCAAATCCACTCAGACTGTCTCCTCACAAACTCTAGGCCACAAAACTGTATACACGCACACACACACAAACTCTAGGCCACAAAACTGTATACACGCACACACATACACGTACATACATATATATATATATATATATATATATATATATATATATATATATATATATGTATATATATATATATATATATGTATATATATATATATATATATATGTGTATATATATATATATATATATATATATATATATATATATATATATATATATATATATATATATATATATATATATATATATATATATATATATATATATATATATATATATATATATAATATAGATCGCCTTATCAAAGAATGAAGATTAATCACTTCAGGGTTAACCTGTCTGACGGTCTGCGTTCACGATGAGAGGCGGACAATTTTGCTTCAAAACAGAACTATGGGTAAAACTCAGCGACAAATGTTCTTATCGACGCACATCATCTTTGAAATACCATCTTAAAGCAAAACACGTACTTGAGGATGGTGCCGACAAAGGCATCAAAACTATGAATGAACACATGTTGTTGGATTTATTATGTGTATTTGTTATGTCTATATGTATTTATGGCGGACTTACCTGGGACTTTAAGATGGGCGGGGCTACCACTGACAGGTGACCATGTACGTAGCTTTAAAAATGGCGTCATTGTTTCGTTTGTAAAAAACACCAGCATACCCCACTGGTAAGCTCATTTTGTTAGATCCGCTTTTCTTTGTTAGATCAGCTGAATTGTTTATATTCCGAGCTTGCCCGCTTCCTTGCTTTTCTGTTTGCTGTATGTCTGCTATGTCCGCAGCGCTTGTTGCGCGGCTGACTTGCTGCGTCACAACCAGCGCAAACACTCACTGTTTAGTTTTTAAACAACGTTGGCAAAATTAAAAGTAATGTGCGGATTGAAATCTGTTGGATTATATTGTTGTCACGTTGCGTGTGTCCGGCTGCGTTTGAGAGTTCGAAGGTTTGAGTTAAAAATACCGGCACCGGCACTTTACTTCCTGGTTTGGCTGATGAGATTTGTAGTTCTATTGTGTAGTTCTGCTCATATGTGTAATGTGTGCCTCAAACAGAGCGCCGGTGTTTTATGTCTTTTTAGTATGTTTGTCCATGACATTATGGTGACATTATAAATAATTCTGATTACATTTAAAACATTATTTGACATAAATTAATGGTGATAATAAAATGTAATGCTAAAATTAATAAGTTAGGATAAAATCACAGTGATTGATAATATGTCATATCATGGTTGATAACTTTATGGTTCAGTTGATGAATTCATGTCTATTTACATTATGATGATTCAAGATAGATGCATTGTTTTATTGTGTTCATGTTTTGATGATTCAAGATAGATACATTGTTTTATGTTCATGTTTACTTTTAGGTTATTACCTGCTGCTGCTAATGCTGCTGCTGCTAATGCTGCTGATGCTGCTACCGCTACTGCTACTACTGCTGCAGCTGCTGCTACTACTACTGCTGCTGCTGTTGCTGCAATAAGTACTAAATAAAACAAGCAAAGAATGCACAGCGAGTAATTCCTTTCATGCTGAGTGACGACCCCTATTCAGAGGGCCAATACGGAAAAAACTGAACAGTAATAACCAACGGGTTGGATGAGATTGTAATTAACCTACAAATCCCCCGATGAGTTTCAAGCCTTGAAGAGAAATAAATAACTCTCCAAGCGAAACAACACTGTGTCCACCCAACCATTGACCAAAGGAAGACCACCATTTGGAGGGAAAGGACCCTGCTGGTGAAACCAAACCCCGGTCAGTTAAAGAATAAGGAAAATGGACACACAGGAATTTGAAGCCCTCAGAGGAATGCGCTCTGCTGCGCAATCCTCCTTCACCAAGAGGGCCAATAAGCTTGCCTCCAGAGTCAAACTGTTAGGAGAGAGAGCCCTGATTGACGAGCTGAGGAGCCTTGAGGTGGACTTTGAGAGGGTCAGTGATGCAGGAGATGACTATGCTGAAGCCCTCAATGCGGTGAACGGAACCGAGGATGAAGAGGACAAGGCAAAAGAAGAAGCAGCCTGCATAGCGGAGAAGACAGCTGAGTGCCTCCGTAAATACACAGAGACCGTTGAGCTCATTAAAGAATCAATCTGGACTAAGTTTGCAGCAGATGACATCGGAGAATGTGTTTCCAGTGCAGAGAGTAAGATGAACCAGGTTGAGGGCTGCGACATAAAGAAGTTACGGAGGTCTGATTTTGAGCTCACCAGACATGGCCTTAGAGAGAGGATCGATGAGCTCGAGCGAAGATGCAGGAACTGGGATGCTCTTATCTCATATGCCAACACAAAGATGCTCAAGGAGAAGGTCCGAGCTCTGTGGCGCCGAGTAAGAGACTGGGAGGATAGCTGGCGAGACCCAAGATGCACAGAGTCATCCGATGAAGATATGGATGACAAAGTCAGACAAGAAAAAGAGTCTGACAGGGCGCAGGACGTGCTCAACCCAGTCAGTCTCACAGAGCCTCCATTTAGCGGTCCCAGTCTCAAAGAGGAACTTCCTACAGGCAGCAACACCCAAGTTGCTCCATCCAATCCTCTCCCAACAACCATCTCAGCTTCAGGTGCCAGAATACAGGCACTTAGTGGACCAGTTGGTGGCAGCACTGGAGCCACATCAAATGTCTCTAGCACACCGCTGATGACCCAGAGTGCTCCCCGGGGCATCCCTGACATGTATCCTGGAGGTTACGGCTACAGAAATCAGTTCCCCCTCGAGAGAGTACGTCTCCCCACGTTTTCTGGTGACATAACAGATTATTACCGTTGGAAGGCTGAGTGGGGAGAACTGGAGCAATTGGGGAACCCACTGAGGACGGCAGGTGTAACAAGGTTCCATCTCCTAGCTAGCCTCGGTGAGAAAGTGAAGAACGACCTAGTCCTGTCCAGCTGCGCGTCCGCTGAGGAAATGTTCCAACGCTTGGACAACAGATATGGGAATAAGGCAAGGATTGTCCAAATGATTGTGAGTGAGGTGCAAGGCCTTCCCCCTGTAAAAGGAAATAACCCTAGGAGAGCAATTGAGCTGATCCAGACTGTGGAAAGGGCCCTAAGTAACCTTCTCATCCTGGGTGAAGAGGACATTATGAAAAATCGTCTGGTGGCGCAGTCTCTGGAGAGTAAGCTACCGAACTTCCTAAAGGAGAAATGGGTGGCTTACAAAAATGTACCCACCAATGGTTTCGCCCATCAGAACCACTTTGAGTGTCTTCTTCAATTCCTAAAGATACATGAGGTAATTCTTGAAGAGCTGGACCAGTTGGAAACGAGCCTTACAGAAAAAAGTCCCTCTGAGAAACGCCCGATAGAAACTTCAGAGAAGAGGGCGAAGAAGGCTTTCTCCAGGGTCACTGCAGGTCAACGCGGGCCTCCAGCAAAGCCACAATCTGCATGCTCCGTCTGTGCCGACGAAACATACGGTGGAAGGCTTTTTGCTTGCAAAACGTTCAGGGACTTGGACCTGGCAAAAAGAAAGTCTCACCTAAGGACCCATGGTGTGTGCAACAGGTGCTTGAACATTCACCCCAAGGATGGCCATTGCAACTCAGGGTTCCTCTGCAGTAAAGCGGATTGCCGGCAAGACAAGACTCACCACTACCTGCTCTGCCCCAGGTTCGCCACTCAAAGGGACGGTGGCAGTAAAGTCCCAGTGAAAAGGCCTCTTGGCCTAACCAGCCAGCAGGAAGAGTTTCTTGCAACGCTAACCCCAGAGCAGAGGAAAGAGTGCAGGAAAGTCTTCTCAAACAAAACCACCACAGCAATCTGCACCAGCACTGGAAGTGTACCTAAAGAAAATCCAGTGCTAATGATGCTCCTCAAGGTCACTACCAACTCTGGCCATCTCATCGGAACTTTGATTGACCTTGCTTCAGATACCAATTACATCACAAATACTGGAGCCAAGCGTCTCGGACTATGTGGAGAGAACATCAAATTGATTGTGCATGGAGTTGGTGGGATGCGGAGGACAATCATGACCAGGAGATATACCCTTCGGTTGAGGGTAGGAACTCCCGAGGGAACGGTGGGAGTGCATAAGATCATTTGCTACGGCCTGGAGAGCATCGCAGAGGTCACCCAGAAAGCCACACCACATCAACTTCAAGGGTTCTTCCCTGGTGTTGCTGCTGAAGACTTGGTGCGGCCCACCAAAATCGATCTCCTCATCAGCCACAGGGAAGGTCGCCTGGTCCCACAGCCAGTCAGGAGAGAAGGGGACCTGATCCTTTGGGATGGCCCACTTGGAAAGACGGTCGCTGGGACCCACCCTAACCTCCTTGAGATGGTAGATTTAACCTTCCACCAGTCCGACACTCATTTCGCAAGGTCCATGAGAACTGCCTCAAGAGTATATGAGGAGGTCCTTGTGGACTCAAGCAATCCGAACACCGAGTTCACAAAGGAAGAGACAGTCCTCAGCAGCACCGCTACAACTAACAAGGAAGTGTTAGAGTGGTTCAGGTGGGACAGCATCGGGGAAGCGTGCGACCCTCAATGTGGCATGTGTGCCCCAGGAGGAAAGGAGATGACCCTTGGAGAAGAAAGGGAGTTGGAAAAAATCAAGAATGGCCTCTCCTATGTTCTAGCAGACAAGCACAGCCAGTCACCCCACTGGGAAGCTGCCTACCCCTGGCGAGGAGACCCAGCCTCTCTCCCTGACAATTGCAGAGCCGTGGAGGCTACTTTCAGGAGGACGGAGTCTAGGCTGGGACGAGAGCCCGCTTAGAAAAGCAGCGTATGGGGAACAAATCCATGACATGGTCAGAAGAGGTGCGGCTGTCAAGCTATCAGAAGAAGAGATGGATTCCTGGAAGGGCCCAAAGTGGTACATTAGCCACTTGGTCTCCCCGAACCCCCACTCTGCTTCCACCCCTGTGAGAATAGTGTGGAATAGCAGCCAAGAGTTTCAGGGTTGGAGCCTGAATGACCTCCTCCACAAAGGTCCAGATGTACTTAATCCAATAAAAGGAGTTCTCTTACGGTTCCGAAGCGGGCAACATGCTGCTCTGGGTGATGTACGAAAGATGTACAACTCAGTTTGGCTCAAGGATGAAGAGGTCCACCTGCATCGATTCCTGTGGAGGGATGACCCCCGGAACGAGAGAGAGACGTTTGCAGTTGTCCGAGTGAACATTGGCGATAAGCCAGCAGGATGTATTGCCCAAGTTGCAATGCGAGAGACTGCTAAACTGTCACAGTTCTCGTCAATGCCCAAAGAACGTAGAGTTTTAGAAGAAGACTGCTACGTCGATGACATCCTGACGTCGGACAATGATCTTGATGCTCTACGACAGACAACTGTTGGTGTGGAGAAGATCTTGGAGGCAGGAGGGTTCTCTCTAAAACCCTGGGTCTTCTCTGGCCAAAGTGGGAGGGGGGGAACCCAGAGCAGTCCCCAGCTTGGCTGTCCGAGTACGCCGAACATCCTCATCCTCCCAAATCAGATGCAAGAGGAGGACAGCAAAGCCCTCGGGGTTGGGTACGAGCCCGAGTCAGACAAGCTCTGCATCCTCGCTACAATCAACTTCTCAAAGAAGAGGGGGACGATGAGGACTGGGCTTGACTTAAGAGAGGACGCTTGGAAGTGGGTTGAAGGAGACCTAAACATTGCCGATATCCTTACGAGGGGAGCGACTCCTGAGGAGTTGAACAAGGACTCTGAGTGGCAGAACGGGTCTGAGTTCTTCAAGTGGCCTGAAAACAAATAGCCGGTGAAGACCCCAAGTGAAATCGCTGCCACGGTCGCCAAACAGAGCATCAAGAAGCTTCAAAGACGCGTATTCTCTGCCGTGGTCACAAGGCGACAGAAAAATAAGAGCGACAGCAGAAAGAAGCCTCCTGAGCCAGGCGGCCCCGGGACCACTCCACCTCTGTCTATCCCACGGGTGCGGGCCGTGGCCCTTGTGCGCCTCGTTGAGCCTGGGAGGTTTAGCTCCCTCGCCAGGCTGTGCGGGACTGTTGCCTGGACTCGGCGGGCAGTGGAGGCCTGGTTAGGTGGCAGCCACCGGGCCACTGCCAATGGAAATGCAAAGCCTGGTCTTACAGCTGTTGAGAAGGCAGAGGCCTTCCATTACCTTGCCCTTGAAGCCCAGAACGGAGTTGAGTTCCGGGATGAAACTCTGGACCGACTCGTGGTCCGGAAAGATGAGGTCACAGGACTCCTACTCTGCGGAGGACGAATTCAGTCTTGGAATGAAGGCAAGACTGCTATTCCTCTGGTCCCTATGCAGTCAAAATTGGCTACATTACTAGCCCAAGAGGCTCATGATAAGAACCACGAGGGGATTGCAGCAACTCTCCTAGGTACTCGGAGAAAAGCCTGGATCATACAGGGCCGTCGAGCAGTCAGAAGAGTCATTAATGACTGCATCCACTGCCGAAAGCAAAGAGCTAGAGTATGCCAGCAAGTGATGAGTGACCTCCCGCTGGAGCGCACGCAAAGGGCAGGCCCATTCGAGTACACAACCCTGGATCTATTCGGCCCCTATGAAGTCAAGGACGCAGTCAAGAGGAGAGCAAGGAAGAAAGTCTGGGGAATTGTTTTCTGCTGCATGGCTTCAAGGGCAGTCCATGCCGATGTGTGCGATGACCAGTCCTCAGAAAGTTTTCTGCTGGCCTACTCCCGCTTTGTTGCCCTTAGAGGGCACCCACGCAAACTATGGTCCGACAAAGGGACGAACTTCATCGGGGCTAAACCCGCTCTGAATGAGCTCCAAAACCACTTGCACTGTCTACAAACATCATCTGTTGAGGACATTGCAGCCAAGAATGGGACAGACTGGGCATGGTGCTTCCACCCTGCCGATGCGCCTCACCGGAATGGAGCAGCAGAAGCTGCCGTAAAACTGATAAAAAGAGCCCTCACAAGTTTGAAAGGAGCGACAGACTCTCTCACCTGGGGCGACTTCCAGACTCTAATTTTTCAGGCAGCCAACCTGACAAACGAGCGCCCAATCGACGCTCGCGCCCAGGAGCAAGAGGAGTCAGTCGACTACATAACTCCCAACTCTCTCATCCTCGGACGATCCTCAGTGGGAGGAGACACAGATGGACTTGATCTAGTCACCCACCCTTGGCGCAGGCTAAGGAACATCCACAATTTAGTTGACAGATTCTGGACCAAGTGGAATGAACTAGCCGGTCCAAATCTCTTTGTCCGTGAGAAGTGGCATACAAAGGAGAGAAACGTCAAAGAGGGAGACATCGTCTGGATCGCAGACCCTAATGGTATGAGAGGACAATTCCGCTTGGGCATAGTTACAGCCACAAGACCAGACAGGCATGGATTCGTCAGGGACGTCGATGTCAAAGTTTGTGCCGGCCTCCCAACGACGAATACTGAGAGAAAAGTGAGGACAAATCAACAACTCCCGTCAACCATCATCCTGCAAAGGGATGTAAGGCGGCTGGTCGTGCTGATCCAAGCAGAGGATTCGACTCCAGCTGCGATTTCATGACGCTGTCTCCCGGGGCGACATCAAAGTTCCAGTCACTGCCCCAACCCCTGGCCTAGTCAACGCCCCAAACCCCTTTAAACTATTTGGCTGGTTGGTGTAGGCGGATCGCTGCCACCATGCCCACACAGTGCACACAGTACATATACGAAGATGAGCATCCACACTTCATTAAAACAAAAAACAAAAAAAAACAAAAAAACATTGTAACTTGGTTAGCGAACGTGTGTCACAAAGTGGGGTCTCTTGATCGTGGTGTAAGTACCTTGGATGGGACATCAGGAACTTCAGTGGGAGGTGTTGGATTTATTATGTGTATTTGTTATGTCTATATCAGGGGTCACCAATGCGGTGCCCGCGGGCACCAGGTAGCCCGTAAGGACCAGATGAGTAGCCCGCTGGCCTGTTCTAAAAAATAGCTCAAATAGCAGCACTTACCAGTGAGCTGCCTCTATTTTTTAAATTGTATTTATTTACTAGCAAGCTGGTCTCGCTTTGCTCGACATTTTTAATTCTAAGAGAGACAAAAATCAAATAGAATTTGAATATCCAAGTAAATATTTTAAAGACTTGGTCTTCACTTGTTTCAATAAATTCATTATTTTTTTTACTTTGCTTCTTATAACTTTCAGAAAGACAATTTTAGAGAAAAAATACAACCTTAAAAATTATTTTAGGATTTTTAAACACATATACCTTTTTACCTTTTAAATTCCTTCCTCTTCTTTCCTGACAATTTAAATCAATGTTCAAGTAAATTAATTGTTTTTATTGTAAAGAATAATGAATACATTTTAATTTAATTCTTCATTTTAGCTTCTGTTTTTTCGACGAAGAATATTTGTGAAATATTTCTTCAAACTTATTATGATTAAAATTCAAAAAAAATATTCTGGCAAATCTAGAAAATCTGTAGAATCAAATTAAAATCGTATTTCAAAGTCTTTTGAATTTCTTTTAAAATTTTTGTTCTGGAAAATCTAGAATAAATAATGATTTGTCTTTGTTAGAAATATAGCTTGGTCCAATTTGTTATATATTCTAACAAAGTGCAGATTGGATTTTAACCTATTTAAAACATGTCATCAAAATTGTAAAATTAATATTAATCAGGAAAAATTACTAATGATGTTCCATAAATTCTTTTTTTAATTTTTTTCAAAAAGATTTGAATTAGCTAGTTTTTCTCTTCTTCTTTTCGGTTGAATTTTGAATTTTAAAGAGTCGAAATTGAAGATAAACTATGTTTCAAAATTGAATTGTCATTTTTTTCGTGTATTCTCCTCTTTTAAACCGTTCAATTAAGTGTAAATATCATTAACTATTAATAATAACATAGAGTTAAAGGTAAATTGAGCAAATTGGCTATTTCTGGAATGTATTTAAGTGTGTATCAAACTGGTAGCCCTTCGCATTAATCAGTACCCAAGAAGTAGCTCTTGCTTTCAAAAAGGTTGGTGACCCCTGGTCTATATGTATTTATGGCGGACTTACCTGGGACTTTAAGATGGGCGGGGCTACCACTGACAGGTGACCATGTACGTAGCTTTAAAAATGGCGTCATTGTTTCGTTTGTAAAAAACAGCGTGCTTCGTCACCAGCATACCCCACTGGTAAGCTCATTTTGTTATATCCGCTTTTCTTTGTTAGATCAGCTGAATTGTTTATATTCCATGCTTGCCCGCTTCCTTGCTTTTCTGTTTGCTGTATGTCTGCTATGTCCGCAGCGCTTGTTGCGCGGCTGACTTGCTGCGTCACAACCAGCGCAAACACTCACTGTTTAGTTTTTAAACAACGTTGGCAAAATTAAAAGTAATGTGCGGATTGAAATCTGTTGGATTATATTGTTGTCACGTTGCGTGTGTCCGGCTGCGTTTGAGAGTTCGAAGGTTTGAGTTAAAAATACCGGCATCGGCACTTTACTTCCTGGTTTGGCTGATGGGATTTGTAGTTCTATTGTGTAGTTCTGCTCATATGTTTAATGTGTGCCTCAAACAGAGCGCCGGTGTTTTATGTCTTTTTAGTATGTTTGTCCATGACATTATGGTGACATTATAAATAATTCTGATTACATTTAAAACATTATTTGACATAAATTAATGGTGATAATAAAATGTAATGCTAAAATTAATAAGTTCGGATAAAATCACAGTGATTGATAATATGTCATATCATGGTTGATAACGTTATGGTTCAGTTGATGAATTCATGTCTATTTACATTATGATGATTCAAGATAGATGCATTGTTTTATTATGTTCATGTTTTGATGATTCAAGATAGATACATTGTTTTATGTTCATGTTTACTTTTAGGTTATTACCTGCTGCTGCTAATGCTGCTAATGCTGCTACTGCTACTGCTACTACTGCTGCAGCTGCTGCTACTACTACTACTGCTGCTGCTGTTGCTGCAATAAGTACTAAATAAAACAAGCAAAGAATGCACAGCGAGTAATTCCTTTCATGCTGAGTGACGACCCCTATTCAGAGGGCCAATACGGAAAAAACTGAACACATGTGGAGTTAAGTACTTAACAAAAAAAAGGTGTAATAACTGAAAACATGTTTTATAGTCTAGTTTCTTCAAAATAGCCACCCTTTGCTCTGATTACTGCTTTGCACACTTTTGGCATTCTCTCAATGAGCTTCAAGAGGTAGTCACCTGAAATAGTTTTCACTTTACATGTGTGCTTGAAGCTCATTGTATGTATGTATGTATGTATATATGTATGTACGTTTGTATATAGGCAAGTGTGTATATATATATATATATATATATATATATATATATATATATATATATATATATATATATATATATATACACACACACAGGTAAATCTCTTTGTGATGGACAATTCGATGTGTATCGCAATACATGGGTTACAATGCGATTCAAAAACGATTCAATTCTAAAACAACGATTTGATGTGATTACATTTTGTGCATAAATAATTTGATTTAGTGTATAAACGATTAATTAAGATTCAATACGGTGTATGAATAATTAAACTCTACAATTAACATTTGTTGATGGACACATTCCGTTTTACACCACAAAAGAACAAAATAATTCCTTCCTGTGCATACGCTCCTCATGTTAGTGGATAAATAGTAAGTTGTCCAAGCTAAGTCTATGAGCATGAACTGATGAAAAAATACTCCAATGAAAGGCCAAACGTCTTCTAAGACAACTGTTCAGTTGAATGCCATGAGAATAACAACCTGATTAATGAGAACAGCCATAAGCAAATTCATCTTCAAATATAAAAAAACGCATTCTATAAATGTGACATGCTTCCAGTACTTTCAAGTTTGTAAAAACAACATACAGTATATCTCCAAAGATATTTCATAAAGCAAAAAGGCAAACACAAATATATTTATTTTCCATGAGTCAATCCAGTCCAATCCACTTTATTTATATAGGACATTCAAACAACAAAATGTTTCCAAAGTGCTGCACAACAATAATAAAAACAATATTCAAATATTAACTTAGTCAAGTCAAGTCTGTGTCATCACAGACGCCTACAGGTTCTAGTCAATGACTTGACTGGGGGGAGGGGACTTATGGGACAAGGATGGGAAGTGACGTGTGTTGTGGAGGTGAAAGGTTGTTTGAGTGGTGCCAGAGAAGAAAACAAGACACGGAGATTGAGCCTGTCGTACGAAAATGTTGCATGTTGTGAAATAAAGAAAGACAAACTGGGAATCTGTCTTAAGCCGCCATTCTTTGGGATGTTACAATATTGACGGACAGCACAGCAGGGAAACGGTCCGCAGTGTTGATGTTACGTATCTTGTTGGTAATTATTTGGCGGGCAGCCTTAACTCTCGCATTGATTTAAAGATAAACTGTGTACTAATTGTTACTCTCGCACCATACCCGGTCGAATCTGCTGCCCACTGCTCCCCTCACCTCCTAGGGAGTGATCAAGGGTGATGGGTCAAATGCAGAGAATAATTTCGCCACACCTGGTGTGTGTGACAATCATTGGCACTTTAACTTTATTATCTACGTCTATTCTTGTCTCCAGTTACGTAAGTAATGTAACAAGAGCATGACTCTTTTCACAGACAACCCTGGCCTTCGTGTTGTTTTAAAGACAAAAAAAAAACGCCAACTGAATTTTTGTTTGTCCCGATAGCCGGTTTATGTGTCTACACTCGATTAACCTATGGATTTACAGCTGAATCTTATCGATTGAGGGGGCTGTAACCGACGTAGTCGAACCGGCCACTTGTTGAACCGGATATCCGGTAGCATCGGTTTATCGTTAACAACCCTTTGTAAGACAGCGTATCATCTTCTGTACTGCATTTAGACTCCGTTCTTCATTCCTTCGTATTGACGGTTTTGACTCACTTCGCCAAAAAAAAAATATTCCCCGCTTTTATTATGCAAATAAATGAGCCTGGGGCGAGGGCCAGTGTGCAGATCAATGTGCAGATCTCTCCCCAGCTGCACATGTCAAACACCGTTTTATGGGAAGAATACACACCACTCTACAGCCCCGTTTATTTTTATTTTTTTACCAACGCTGGCTGGAGAATGTGCGGTGAAAAATCTTTCATCAACTTCGACATCTGTTGGTGGCAGAAACCTCATTGCCTGGAACATGAGTTACTAGCACACTACACACCGGGAGGAACCAGATGGTATGTACAGAGAGAAGTTGGATTTGGCTGTGAACAAGCATGGCCTCTATTTTTCAATGAGCAGCGAGTGTAACAATTTACTGGCAGACATACATTGAACCTCAACAAAAACGGTGACATCCCACCGGAATAACGACGACTGCAATTACGGTAATGCTAACATTCTGTGGTTTCTCAGCAGAGAAGGCTGCAAGATTAATCTAAATACTGGCCTCTTTGCAATGGCTGTTTCATATGATGAAGAGGCCAATTTCATCCTGACAAAGCTATCAAAAGCAAAGAGGTGGTCAGGGCTTTTGTAAAGGTTGATAATTTTTTATTTTTTTTTGCTATTTAAATATTGAAATAACGTCATAAATGTTAATATCAAATAAATATTGCAGTGAAAGTGCAATAATAAGGTTGCCTGAGTCAAATTAACAACGTCTAACTACCTAAACCAGGGGTGTCAAACTAATTTTAGATCGGGGGCCACATGGAGAAAAATCTACTCCCAAGTCGGCCGGACTGGTAAAATCACGGCACGATAACTTAAAAATGAAGACATCTTCAGATGTTATTCTTTGTTTAAAAATACAACAAGCACAATCTGAAAATGTACAAATCATAATGTTGTTGGGGTTTTTTTTACACTTACATGTTGCGGTTAATATAATGCTATCCTTATTTGTCGTTATTTATACTTTCTGAATAATCAATGTAGTAATGTTCAGTCAACTCATTGGTGTTAATTTTCAATCTATTAAGACAAAAAAATTCTATCAAAATCAAATTACAGGATGTTATTTATGTAGTTTGCTTATTTTCCTCGACTGTTTATTTTTTTTACATATGTATCATAATTTACAAAGACTTGCTATTGCAACATCTAGTGGACACATTTAGAACAGCGGTTTCTTTCATTCAAAAATTTCAGCTCATTTTTATACTTAGCAAACTCATCCCGCGGGCCGGATAAAACCTGTTCACAGGCCTGATCCGGCCCGCGGGCCGTACGTTTGACATCCCTGACCTAAACCCTCCCGTTAAAAATAAAAAAAATGTTAATTCCACCTGGATGGTGGCAAACCTAAATCACACAGACATCATAACGTCAACAAAGCTCACCTTTAAACATTCACATACAGCACAAGCATTTTTGAACAAGGAATGGTAGAGTTATGATAAAGGTACCTGCCAGCATAGGAGAAAGTTATGTATAAGTTTCACTATAACTGTGGTGAGTTCAAGGACTCTCGATTATAGTTGAAAACATACGTGTCACTAAGTTTTTAAAGTACCGGTAGAGTGGAACAAAAGTTGCCTCTATGTTGAAGCTATTATCATATATATCTGATGTATGACACTGAAAAACTTACGTTTGCGAGTAAATAGATATGATCAAAATAGTATCAATTTCACAGAGATTCCCAAGCCATGTTAAGAGATAATGAGCTAGCCAGTCACGTGATCCTTGACAAAGAAGTGGGAACCACAGATCCCTTCCCCGCCAACAAATTGTGATCCTAAATATGAAGAGGATGAGCTACAAGTTTTAGAAGCTGAGTGCTAAAAACATCCAGCTTAAGCAAAATACTACAGCATCATGTAGTAGTATTGTTAAGTTCTAAACAAGAAATACAAACTAAGAACATAATAAAATGATCGCTTACTGTACAATGTCTGCTCTCACTGCGATGACGACTGATAGGATGTTCATATATTCCCATTTAGATGAAGAATTGATCATAATCCACACGAACGGTTAAAAGGAAAAGTTTCTGCCTGCAGATACCGTCCTCAGTTGTCATGTCTTTGTCTCCATTTATGGGTATGAATTGAATGTCACAGATGAACAACTTCTAGATTTATGGCTTAATCCTCCTAATATCCAATGAGTGGTATGATTTACAATGTATGAGTCTTTTTGACGAGCCGAGACGCGATGCAGCCGCAGCAGCAAGACATTAGAAGCATAAGTTAGTTAGCTCTCTATTATCAATGCAGCGCTAAAATAAGTTTGTCTGTGTGAGCGCTTATAATAACAATATCGCTAAAATTTGTTTGATATGCAGGTCACGATACATATAAAGAGTATTGTTTTCAGGTTTTGGATGGTTATTTAGAGGGCTTTGTACAGAATACAGAAAACCCATTTACTCAAATGTACTTTTTCTGTATGTCCAGGGTGTACCCCGCCTTCCGCCCGAATGCAGCTGAGATAGGCTCTAGCACACTTCTGTGACCCCCAATGGGACAAGCAGTAGAAAATGGATGGACGGATGGACTTAGAATGCATAAAAAAATAAAAACGTGTGTTCATGTCTTATATAAGGATTGTGAATGATAAACAGCAGATCTCTTTCTAGTTTTTGCATATTTCCAGTATGACTGATCTGCAGATATGGTTACAGCGCAGAAGCGCTACAGTGACATCATCCAGACTCGAATCTATGGAAATTGCCAAAGACATTCGGAGCAGAACATACAAAATGGCCGTCTGAAATTGTGGCATTTTGTGATGTTTAAACATCACATGTTTCACATAATTTGCGATTTGTATATAGTTTAATGGATACAATGAAACATAATTAAACACAACTTATGTCTTCACTCTACTGGTACTATAAAGACAAGGGGATGCATAATAATGGAATCCTAATTATATTTTATTATGATTTGTGCTAGGCAATGGCAGTAATCCTATATGAATCAACTAATCTAAACTTGACATATTTACAATCATATTGAAGTAAATAATAGACTTAGACTTAGACTTTCTTTTTATTACTTTTTTTTTTTAATGACAGGTTATATGATTATTTAGAATCAAATTCGGGGCAGCGTGGCTCAGTTGGTAGAGCAGCCGTGCAACTTGAGGGGTTTCAGGTTCTATCCCCGCTTCCGCCGTCTTGGTCACTGTCTTTGTGTCTTTGGGCAAGACACGTAACCCAACTGCTCCCAGTGCCATCTACACACTGCTTAATGATGTAGATAATGGGTTTCACTTTGTAAAGCGCTTTAAATCTCTACAGAAAAGCGCTATATCCATCAATTTTCTACCGCTTGTCCCTCTCGGGGTCACGGGGTGCTGGAGCCTATCCCAGCTGCACTGGGGCGGATGGCGGGCTACACCCTGGACATAAATAATATAGTAATGATATTCTGGTTACATAATGTTGATTTTGTCAGTGACATGAAATAAGCTATAAGTTTCTCTCGATTAAATGTAGCTAAACTACAGGAGAAGCTATCACCAGAGAATTGTAGCAAGCTACACTACAAGCAACAAGTAGCTTGCTACATCAACACGACATATTGAAATAACACTCATTAGCGCCACAGACCCTCATTTTAAAAGATACGCCCAATTCGGGTCCATTACTATCTGCCATCTAGCTGGGGACACCCTACAGCTACCTTTGGGGGTCCCCACACCACACTCTATTCATTTATTTTAGTTTGTCTTTTCTTTGGTGTTGTTTGGGAACAGTTGATAATGGTGTGCAGCAAAACTTTTTATACACTCAACTTGATTCATGCGTCGTCATAAAAATGTGTTGGACGTCTTAGATGTCGAGAACAGTTTTGACGTTGGTTTACAGAGTAAACAATTACAAACGAAGGTTCTGGGCGTTGTTTTCTCTGAAAGCATGAATGTGTCTACGTATGGCCATGTTTGTAGGTTTCCTGGACGTCGTCTTCATCACTAAAGGAAAAATCTGCACATAGAATCACTCGGCCATTTTCAAGGATGTTCCATTTTCTTGAGTCTTCAGCTTGAATCTTCCCTCTGTCTCCGACTCCCTCGCTGTAATGTTTCGCCCTAACCTTAGCCAACCGTGACTCATCATTTGTAAACCAACCAATCATCATGGATTTTCTCCTTATTTTTTTGTTCCCTCCTGGATTTGCAGTTCATTATTTGTAGCTTGTATCTTTGATGTAAGCTACATCGTTAAATGGGTCTAAAAATAGCTAAGCTACAGGACTCGCTACTAGTTAGAAAAGTATACACTACTGGGAAATGTAGTCAAGCTACATTTGGCCCAACACTGAATTTTGCTACCTCAGCACTATTTTGTAAAACAAAATACATATATATATATATATATATATATATATATATATATATATATATATATATATATATATATATATATATATATATATATATATATATATATACACACACACAGTGTATGTATACGTATATATAACAGTCACTGTTCTGCGTTGTGTCTTTTGTAGTGAGGCACACACAGGAGTTGAGTCGTGGAGGATTTATTCACCTTTTTTTGAATGGAATCAAAAACAGGGCGTCACACACAGTCTACAGTAAACAGGATCTCTCTCCACAGCTCCGAGCATCAGTGCTCACTCAATTCAATTATATATGCTTACATGTGGAAATAATAATAATAATAATAAATAAAATAATAATAATAATAATAAAAGGTAAATAAAGCATAAAATAGTCTCAAATAAATTAATTAAATAAAAAACAGTATATAAAATATATACATCAGCAAATAACAAAAATATATATTAAGAAAAAGGATCCTTAATATGTGCAGCAATATACCTCATTTATCCCACTCACATCAACTCATTTTAAATTTTTTGTACAATAAACTATGCCAAAAAACTCATAACAGAAAACAAAAACAAAAGGGCGTCACACACAGTCCACAGTAAACAGGATCTCTCTCCACTAAAGAATAAATAATACACACTCATATTAATGTCACAGCGGCACACAAGATGTCCACACAGACACGCAGCGGAGTTTTTGGCCCGTGCGCAAACTCACAAGACCAGGAAACCCCGTAATAACTGCCGCTAGCATTAAGCTAAGCCACACATCATTTAGCATATAAAAGTCCGGTTTTTACAACAATTTAACAGCCATCATTCAGGAATTTAACCCGCATGCTTATCAACAAGTCACAAGACAGTGTGCATTCTTATGGAATACTTTAAGAGCGACAATCAAAACGTTTATAAAAAAATAAAAGGAGGGAGACATAAACGTGACTTACCAGCTCTGAGCGTCAGTGCTCACTGAAGCTGGTCACAAAGGTGCGACGCCAAAACACCCCCCAGGGAAACAAAAAGGTATGTAACGGAAAATAATAGAGTGGAACCTATTTACAATGAGAAACACTTTTGGGGAAGTTCACAACAAAAAATTATGTGAATTAATGACCAAAATTTAAATAAAATAAAATACAATTTAGCTCGGCTACATATATATATATGTATATGTAAGGGACGGCGTGGCGAAGTTGGTAGAGTGGCTGTGCCAGCAATCAAAGTGTTGCTGGTTACTGGGGTTCAATTCCCACCTTCTACCTTCCTAGTCACGTCCGTTGTGTCCTTGGGCAAGACACTTCACCCTTTGCCTCTGATGAATGTGTGAATGGGTAAATGTGGAAATACTGTCAAAGCGCTTTGAGTACCTTGAAGGTAGAAAAGCGCTATACAAGTACAACCCATTTATCATTTATCATTTATATATATATATATATATATATATATATACACACTACCGTTCAAAAGTTTGGGGTCACCCAAACAATTTTGTGAAATAGCCTTCATTTCTAAGAACAAGAATAGACTGTCGAGTTTCAGATGAAAGTTATCTTTTTCTGGCCATTTTGAGCATTTAATTGACCCCACAAATGTGATGCTCCAGAAACTCAATCTGCTCAAAGGAAGGTCAGTTTTGTAGCTTCTGTAACGAGCTAAACTGTTTTCAGATGTGTGAACATGATTGCACAAGGGTTTTATAATCATCAATTAGCCTTCTGAGCCAATGAGCAAACACATTGTACCATTAGAACACTGGAGTGATAGTTGCTGGAAATGGGCCTCTATACACCTATGTAGATATTGCACCAAAAACCAGACATTTGCAGCTAGAATAGTCATTTACCACATTAGCAATGTATAGAGTGTATTTCTTTAAAGTTAAGACTAGTTTAAAGTTATCTTCATTGAAAAGTACAGTGCCTTTCCTTCAAAAATAAGGACATTTCAATGTGACCCCAAACTTTTGAACGGTAGTGTATGTATATATATGGGGGTTTTATCTAGATATGTTCAAGATATGTTAATCCCATTTGTTTTTACATGTGTTTTAAAAAGCAGGTTTCAACCATATTCATGCAATAACTTGTTTTAGTGCATGTAAACATACCAAGAGTCTGTGTATGGGGTAGCGACTTTGAGTTTAGGGTGGTGGGGCCCAAAATTTGGTGATACGCCCCTGACGCTGAAAATAATTGAATAAATACTCTGTGACCGACTCCCTTCAGGAGTCTTAATTATTATGTGTGACTGACTCACGAGTAAACTCCAGGGAGAGGAGCTTCTAGTCTTGAGCCTAAGAGAAGTGTCAGAATAAAAAATAAAACACTATTGTGAAAATAAACTCAATTTTGATACCACTTTGATATTAAAAAAAACACACAGATCAAAACGAAAAGAAGAAAAAGGTGCAAATTACAGATCAAGTAACAGAAATGACTGAAGTGAGCAGAGTGATGAAGACTATCTCAGGTATTCCACGTGTGACCACTTAAACATCCAAGCAGAGTGTTAAAAGCCTACAAAAGTTTGCAGTTAATACCACTTCAAAATGCCATTCAATATTCTCCTATACTGTGTTGCTGCTCAGATTAGAAACTTTCATCAAGCGGCAGGGAAAAGTGCATATTCTTTTGCAGGGTATATTGATGGATTGATATCAACATTTGCAGCGCGCCTGGTTTAGTTTCCCTAAAGCATCAGGATATGAATGGTTAACCTTGGGCACCGAGCTATACACACATTCAACTGCCCAGTCTTCCAATGCATGTAATAACAACAAATTAAATGCATCCGGTAAATTAAAACCTATTGACTAAGGTCAAAATGCTTTCCTCTTCATTTTGCCACAAAAATAGCATCTTTTATGGAGAACTTAAATGGAATAAACACATCTGCTCGTTGTATTCCATCACTCATGACACGGAACAACATCTGATGTAGTGCAGCGCTTAACTGCTGGGGGTTGGAGGTTGTGACAACATCTCAGTTTATGGCTGGTCGTTGGTTATGGACTGGTGCGAGTACATTCCTCCCTTTTACCCCCCCAGCCTTCTACTCACCTTGAGTTATACACACACACTTTGTGTTCATGCAGTCATATGCTATCAGTTTACCCTTTCAGGTACATTTGAAAATAACAAGCATTTCGTCCCGAACATGCTTAATTATTAACTATCAAGTGGCGTATACAGCTGAGACAATCTGGCAACGCAACACTATGTAAACCAAACATGTCCCCGTGTCATCTGTCAGGGTGTTTTTTGCTGCTTTTATGTTGAAGAGGTTCATTTAGCCTACTGATGTGTATTTATAGATGGTTGATTTATATAGGCGAGTAAGGTACCTGACAAGTTTCGGCTACAGGGCAGCACAGTAGACAGGGGTTAGTGCGTGTGCCTCACAATACGAAGGTCCTGGGTTCAATTCTGGGCTCAGGATCTTTCTGTGTGGAGTTTGCATGTTCTCCCCGTGACTGCGTGAGTTCCCTCCGGGTACTCCGGCTTCCTCCCACCTCCAAAGACATGCACCTGGGGATAGGTTGATTGGCAACACTAAATTGGCCCTAGTGTGTGAATGTGAGTGTGAATGTTGTCTGTCTATCTGTGTTGGCCCTGTGATGAGGTGGCGACTTGTCCAGGGTGTACCCCGCCTTCCGCCCGAATGCAGCTGAGATAGGCTCCAGCACCTCACGCGATCCCAAACGGGACAAGCGGTAGAAAATGAATGAATGGATGGATGGAAGTTTCGGCTACCTTGCTTCTGCAGCCTTCATTAGAGGTGTTAGCATGAAGTCGTCTGTGACGTGTTATATGGATTGTCTACCACAGTGGTCCCCAACCTTTTTGTAGCTGCGGACCGGTCAAGGCTTGAAAATTTGTCCCACAGACCGGGGTGGGGGGGGCTATGTTTTTTTTTTTTTGTTTTTTTTTGTCATAAAGAAATACAATCAATGTGTGCTTACACACTGTATCCCTGCAGACTGTATTGATCTATATTGATGTATAATGTATATATTGTGTTTTTTATGTTGATTTAATAAAAAAAAAAAAAACATTTTTTATTTTATTTTTTTATTTTTATTTCTTGTGCGGCCCAGTACAAATCGGTCCACGGACCGGTACCGGGCCGCAGCCCGGTGGTTGGGGACCACTGGTCTACCAAACGCCCGGGGGCGGCCCTGCGGGACTGTGTCCCAGGTGTGGGATAATTGGTAGGCTCCTTTGTTCCTGTTGACAGTCTTTGGGGCCCGCTTCCTGATTTCAACCGCCTCTTTGATCCACAGATGGAATTTGTTGCTTTCCATTCTAATGATCTTGGCTGCCTCCCAGTTCATTAGATGGTTTTCCCTCTTGCAGTGGTCTGAAATGGCTGATATTAGATGTTCCTGCATTGCTTTCATTGTCTGGTGTTCCTTTTTTCGTGTGCTGAACAGTCGACCTGTCCCTCTTATGAATGTTTTATTGCATGTTAGGCAAGGGATCTCATATATCACATCACACTTTTCAGAGGGGAGCTGATCCTTAGGGTGTACTAGGATTAGGCGAAACTTGATGTGCGGCATCACTGGTGTGCTCAGTTTTTTATTGGGATTTCTTCTCATTACCTGAAAACACTTATTTTTCCAGGACAATAAAGCCTGAGTTAGTTCTGACCTGTCGTTAATTGACATGAAGACATGAATTATGGTTCTATTACTGTTGCTGATATGTCTGTTGTTGGGCCACTAAAATCCTCTGTTCCACTGTACGTACATTCTCTCTCTATCTCCCCCCGGTCTAGACTCGGGAAAAAAGTATGTGATTGCCATTGCCGATTAATGCCTTTCAATGCTGATCATAAACGCCCATGGCCTCCTGCTAATAACAGTGGATTTATTTTCTATCACCCGGCTGACAATCTGGCACAGACCTGGGCAATTATATTGACTCAGGGGCCACATTGACAAAAAAAAAATGTGTCAGGGGCCGGTGTGTATAATATACACACTATATTGCCAAAAGTATTTGGCCACCTGCCTTGACTCACATATGAACTTGGAGTGTCATCCCATTCCTAACCCATATGGTTCAATATGATGTGGGTCCACCTTTTGCAGCTATTATAACTTCAACTCTTCTGGGAAGGCTGTCCACAAGGTTGCGGAGTGTGTTTACAGGAATTTTCTACCATTCTTCCAAAAGCGCATTGGTGAGGTCACTCACTGATGTTGGTCAAGAAGGCCTGGCTCTCAGTCTTCGTTCTAATTCATCACAATGGTGTTCTATCGGGTTCAGGTCAGGACTATGTGCAGGCCAGTCAAGTTCATCCACATCAGAATCGGTCGTCCATGTTTTAATGGACCTTGCTTTGTGCACTGGTGCACAGTCATGTTGGAATAGGAAGGGGCCCGCTCCAAACTGCTCCCACAAGGTTGGGAGCATGGAATTGTCCAAACTGTTTTGGTATCCTGGAGCATTTAAAGTTCCTTTCACTGGAACTAAGGGGCCAAGCTTAACTCCTGAAAAACAACCCCACACCATAATTCCTCCTTCACCAAATTTCACACTCGGCACACTTGCTGTTGTTCCCAAATTCTTCAATTTTCTTATAGTAAAGCTGACAGTTGACTTTGGAATATTTAGGAGCAAGGAAATTTCAGGACTGGATTTGTTGCACAGGTGGCATCCTATGACATTTCCACGCCGGAAATCACCACTGAGCTCCTGAGAGCGGCCCATTCTTTCACAAATGTTTGTAGAAACAGTCTCCATGCCTAAGTACTTCATGTTATGCACCTGTGGCCGGGCCAAGTGATTAGGACACCTGATTCTCATCATTTGGATGGGTGGCCAAATACTTTTGGCAATATAGTGTATATTAGGGCTGTCAAACAATCAAAATGTTTAATTGTGATAATTACAGTTTGTTCGTCGTTAACGCAAAATTATTCTGTATTAATCGCAGATAGATATAATTTTTTGTCATTAATAAGTGTACTCTAGACAGATAATTTTCAAGTTTTTAATACCATGACTGGACAATTAGTTTGCGTTAATAAAATGTATTTTGAACTTTATACTTTTTTAAACGGGACATTAACATGCTTTTAATCTTAATAAACCAGTTAGCGTAACAATCTACATTTGATGTTCTTAATGCAGTTAACTGTAATCCAAGCTCCACTGCAACCAGCAGGCAGTTGTTGCAGTGATGTGGTCTCACAGCGATAGAGGATAAAATTGTCTTTTCTTGTCGGGAGAACGACTTGTGATGGATTTTGACATGGGATTTCCATGATGTATCCTTTTCTTTGAGCGTTTTTGCTAACTATTTTCGAGCTTGTGGCTCAACAGCAATGGAACACCATTACATTGTGCAGATATATGGGGAAACAACTACAAATGTGCACTTCATTCATCAATTAGAATAATACACAATGTTGGATATAGAGAACATACAAACCCTTTAGTTATTGAATTACAAATGTTAAAATTCAACGATTTGGTGCATTTACAACAGCTAAAATTATGTATAAAGCAAACTATAAGCTGCTACCCAAGAATAAGAGACTGTTCAAACTACAAGTGTTCACAAAGTACACAGAACAAGAATTATGATGAACATCTTGAACCCTTTTTTTTTTCTTTGAGACAAATATTTATGTATTTAATATTTGTTTACTTGCTATGGTATATTATTTGTTTATTATTTATTTGTTCACTGTTCTGTTACAGAGAACAAGGACATAGGATAAAATGCTATGGTATGAAAAGGAGTAGAAATAAATAAGCTCAGCTTCTTCCTACTTCTTTTCGGACGTGCTGTAATGAAACAACTGGACATAAGTGATGAATTACATTGTATTGTATGCATGTTTGAAATAAACTGGAACTGAACTGAACTGAACATTTGCCACGCTAATGGCCCGAGAGTCAAAAAGGAAGTAGGACGCATGTGCATTAACCGCGTGTTAAAAAAGATGTGTACTGTCAAAGGAACATATAGTTAAAGCGTTACTTATATAGTTAAGAGTGTAACTAAAATGGCCTTCTTTCATCTCCGTAATATCGCTAAAATTTGTTCCATTTTGTCCACCAGCGACGCTGAGATCATTATTCATGCGTTCCTTACATCTTTTCTCGATTACTGTTACGTATTATTTTCGGATCTCCCTATGCCTACATTAAAATATTACAGTTGGTACAAAATGCGGCTGCTAGACTTTTGACAAGAACAAGAAAGTTTGATCATATTACGCCTATACTGGCTCACCTGCACTGGCTTCCTGTGCACTTAAAATGTTACTTTAAGGTTTTACTACTTACGTATAAAATACTGCACGGTCTAGCTCCATCCTATCTTGCTGATTGTATTGTACCTTATGTCCCGGCAAGACATCTGTGTTCAAAGAACTCCGGCTTAATAGTGATTCCCAGAGCCCCAAAAAAGTCTGTGGGCAAGGGAGCGTTTTCTATTCGGGCTCCAATACTATGGAATGCCCTCCCGGTAACAGTTAGAGATGGTACCTCAGTAGAAGCATTAAGTCCCATCTTAAAACTCATTTGTATGCTCTAGCCTTTAAATAGACCCCCCTTTTAGACCAGTTGATCTGCCATTTCTTTTCTGCTCTGCCCCCCTTCTCCTTCGTGGAAAGGGGGGGCACAGATTCGTTGACCACAGATGAGGCACTAGCTGTCCAAAATCGGGACCCAGGGTGGACCACTCATCTGTGCATCAGTTGGGGACAACTCTGCGCTGCTGACTTGTCTCCTCTAAAGATGATCTCCTGCTGACCCCACTATGGACTGGACTCTCACACTATTATGTTAAATCCACTATGGACTGGACTCTTACACTATTATGCTCGATCCACTCAACGTCCATTGCACCGGTCGCTGGGGGGGGGGATGGGGATCTCCACATCTGCGGTCCTCTCCAAGGTTTCTCATTGTTATCCCATTGGGTTGAGTTTTTTCTTGCCCTGATGTGGGACCTGAGCCGAGGATGTCGTTGTGGCTTGAGCATCCTTTTGAGACACTCGTGATTTAGGGCTATATAAGTAAACTTTGATTGATTGATTGATTGATTGATATTATCGCGTTAACTTTGACAGCCCTAATTTATACATATGTAAACATCAGCTCTGCAGTATGTGTGCTTGGGTCCCATTTTTCAGGAACACTAATACAAAAACTCCCAATAATGTCTGATGGAATGTTAAAAAACATTACGACAGACCACCTCAGACAACTGAATGGAATTGTAGATGTTTTTACTGACTGATACACCCAGAATTTACATGAAACTAAAGAATGTGTGACTTACAATATTAACTATGAACGATGAAACACTGAATACCAACAACAAATGAATGTCACTCCTCTTTAGCAACAAACACAGCGAAATATGAACACAGAGAGTAAAAACACCGAAAATCTGATGTAGTATCACTTTTCTGCAGAACTTTATTGACACCCGCGTTTCAGGCTGGCTGCTCTGGAAACAAACGCCCTCCCACTCTGCTGAGCCGCTGTGTTGGAGAAGACCAAAATAACCGGTATATCACTCAAAAGTGCAGATTCCAACCATTGAAATTCCACTATTACTTTGTATAGTTCAAGATTTACGATAATTTGAAAACAGCACAGCAGTTTAATTATTAAAGGTCCAAAAAAATTAATTGGACATGTCCGTATTTAAAATCTTAACTGTATTTTGCCCAGGTCTGATCTAGCAGCTAATTGTATGGAGCTGCTCTCTACACCTCCGTTACAGTAAATAAACTGCATTTATTCGTATTTTTAAGTATCATTATCATGTACCTTGAACACTGGAACACTAAACATGTTAAGCACAATTTAAGCTAGCTGCTAACATATATTTAAACAACACCAAGAAATAAGCGCTTAGTAAACCTGAGGAAGTAATGATGGAACCACATAGCAGCAGAAAGTAAGCAGCCATTCACAGTAGATTAACAAGTAGATTAACACAAGTATAGAGAGAGGATAATGTGACAAACTGTTAGTCTCGATATTTTTATTTTCTCAAAAACATTTTTTGGTTGTTTTTGTTAATATTTTCAAACTCAGGTAATAATACCCTGGACACAGGAAGACTTTGAGGGCAAAAAACCAAAGGGTTTAAAAGAGTAGTAGGTAGTGGTTTTAGCTTTTGTTTAGTTATTGTTTACTATACAGGGGACGGCGTGGCGCGGTTGGGAGAGTGGCCGTGCCAGCAACCTGAGGGTTCCTTGTTCAATCCCCACCGTCTACCAACCTCGTCACGTCCGTTGTGTCCTTGAGCAAGACACTTCACCCTTGCTCCTGATGGGTCGTGGTTAGGGCCTTGCATGGCAGCTTCCACCATCAGTGTGTGAATGTATGTGTGAACGGGTGAATGTGGAAATAGTGTCAAAGCGCTTTGAGTACCTTGAAGGTAGAAAAGCGCTATACAAGTATAACCCATTTACCATTGACCTAGTTTAGATAAAAAAATTGTATGTGATCAAGGAGAATAAGGAACTAATTTAAATAGTGTGTTGATATCGTTAAACTGTTAATAGCACTCACTATAAATAAATTGAAAGATTTTCTGTACAGTTAATACATGTGATCTAAATCGGTGTTGGTATCGGCTTATCTCACTCATGGATGATCGGTATCCGAATCGGCAGTATATTATTGTAATTCAATTTGGCCAGATCCAACCAGCGATGTCTCCCTTGGCTACACAAAGGGGCGTTTATGCTCATTTTTGCTAGTTTAGCTACAAGACTTAAAGGGGACCTAATATAATGATAATGATAAATGGGTTATACTTGTATAGCGCTTTTCTACCTTCAAGGTACTCAAAGCGCTTTGACAGTATTTCCACATTTACCCATTCACACACACATTGATTGATTGATTGATTGATTGATTCACACACTGATGGCGGGAGCTGCCATGCAAGGCGCTAACCAGCAGCCATCAGAGGCAAAGGGTGAAGTGTCTTGCCCAAGGACACAACGGACGTGACTAGGAAGGTAGAAGGTGGGAATTGAACCTCAGTAACCAGCAACACTCCGATTGCTGGCACAGCCACTCTACCAACTTCGCCACGCCGTCCCTATATGCAGACCAACTTGTGTTACCTATTGGTACATATGTTTTTTAAATCATACCATGGAGGCATGCAGAGATATTCATAAAACAAACTTGGAGTCCTTCATACTTCCTCCAAACGGTCCATTTGAAATGTGTCCAATTTGTGACATTTTTCCCAAATGTGATGTCAGCGGATATCTCCATATACAGGATACATTTACCCAAAATGCTTTGCATAAGTCCACCGTTGTAGTCCGACACAGTAGTCAATAAGTTCCCTCTTTTTGCAGGGTTTCCCACACATTCATTTATTTGTGGCGGCCCGCCACGAAAGAATTACGTCCGCCACAAATAAATAAATTAAAAAAATAAAATTAAAAAATATATATCCTTTTTTTTTTTTTTTTTTTTTTGTCCTCTCCAGCTTCTCAGGCAAATCATATAGTTGATGTAGATGCCCATACCGGCTGTTCAGATTTACTTTACAAAAGCGAAGTGTAGGATACTTCTCTTGTTGCCTTATTTGTATTTGACTTTATTAAATGAATAGGAAACACATGGTTAAGTGTAGGGAGTAAAACTGATGGCAGTCTAAAGTTCAAGATTTTTGGAGCTCTTTGTTCAGTGGATCAGATGTTTGATGAAGCTCTGTGTCTATCTACCACCACTACTGTTTTCTGTTTATTTGTTACTGACTGTGGCAGGACACCTCTGCCTCTGTTTCACTTTATGTTGCTGGTAAATAATATGGTTGTAGTAGTAGGCTAAAGTTAAATTATTTAGTATGCACTAATTAAAGGGGCAGAGCTCGGGATCTTTCTGTGTGGAGTTTGCATGTCCTCCCCGTGACTGCGTGGGTTCCCTCCGGGTACTCCGGCTTCCTCCCACCTCCAAAGACATGCACCTGGGGATAGGTTGATTGGCAACACTAAATTGGCCCTAGTGTGTGAATGTGAGTGTGAATGTTGTCTGTCTATCTGTGTTGGCCCTGCGATGAGGTGGCGACTTGTCCAGGGTGGACACCGCCTTCCGCCCGATTGTAGCTGAGATAGGCTCCAGCACCCCCCGCGACCCCGAAGGAAATAAGCGGTAGAAAATGGATGGATGGATGGATGGATTTTATAAGATATATTTTTTGTAAGAACCACAATTAATAAATATATTTCAGTGAATAACTTATTGTTCAAATCTGTATATAAATATGTACATAAAGTGTTGTAATTATATTGTAAAATGGATGGATGGACGTTTAAAACAAAACTGTTATTATTAATTGGTAAGTATACATTTTTTGAGCCTTTTTAGAGAAAATCAAATCATTGTAGTAAATTATGCAAATTACTTGACGATGTCATTGTGAACACTTCCATAGCCACGCCCATAGCCACGCCCCCACCGCCACAGGTATCTTGGCAGTTTATGGGAAACACTGTTTTGTCTATCCTCTTGTTGAGGGGCAGACTGGCTCGTACATGTACGTGCATCCTCCGCTGTTTCCATTTACCGTAATTTCCGGACTATAAGCCGCACCTGACTATAAGCCGCACCAGCTAAATTTAGGGGAAAATACAGATTGCTCCATATATAAGCCGCACCCGACTATAAGCCGCAGGGTTTTGATGTGTAATTACCGTAGTATATAGGGGTTCCTGCTACCACGGAGGGGATTGTTGGGACAGAGATGACTGTTTGGGAACGCAAAGAGTCCCATTTATTAACAATAAATCTTTCAATCATTCAATCAAACTTTCACATCTTTGACATGGCGAACAGCATTCGTGCAGAGTACAAATAATACAACGGTGCAAAGTAATACAAAGTGCTCGCCTGTACGTTATCAAAATAACCAGCCTAACAAAAGTCAGTCTTTAATCATTGTGTCATCGTCTTGCTCCTGCGTACTAAAACCACCGAAATCCTCTTCGTCGGTGTCAGAGAAGAACAGGCCGTAAATAAGCCGCACCGTTGTATAAGCCGCAGGGACCAGAACGAGGGGAAAAAGTAGCGGCTTATAGTCCGGAAATTACGGTATAATACAAAGTAGCGTTTAGTTCGAACTGATATCTGTCAGACTTGATAAGCACTAAAAACTACAACATGGCTGACGGGGAGAAGACACAGTCGAAATGGAGACATGTAAAAAAGACCACCCAGAAAATGGCAGCTTGAAGATGGTCTGTAAAACTAAATCTATACAACATGTTGACTAAATAACCATCATTGCATGTTATGTAGACCACAAGGAAGTGTTTTAAAATAATAAAAAAATAATAATATGACCCCTTTATAATAAAAAAAAAAAACGCTATAGCTCACTGGCACGAGTAACAAATAAATCAACATCCAGTGATAAACTCTGGATGTGTGGTTTGCCTCTTTTTTGGCTTTTCAAAATATGGACCGTTAATGCGTGAGCGTTCCTTACAAAAAGCATTACGACTTTGCCATTTGTCATCAAAGACCAAGTTTATTGTGCTCTTCACAGTTGTTAACTCATACAGAAGAATATTCCGCAAAATCTTGCCTCCATAGTTGATAAAGGTTTTACGATGGGGACAGTATGATCATGGATCTGATTCCCAATATTTAATTATTCCGACAATGACCAGAAGATGATTTACAGTGAGTATAAATTCATTTTAAGTAGAGAGTAAAGATAAGTTATGTGTTAAATAATAATGATGTTTACTATGTTTATTTTACTTGTGTATGAGAGACTGACTCTCTGCACCGGCCTATCAGAAGTTTGCCACAAAGTCAATACAATTCATCACTAATGGCTTCCTCCAATTTGATATGTAATCAGAGTAAAAGCTGGCTCTTGTTTAGTTTCTACCGCCATCCATTAATTTGGCCTCTCTCTCTTTCATTTACTGTTGTTTTTTTTTCTTCTTTCTTTTTTATAGCCTCCAGAGTCAAGCTGGCATTCATTGTCAGCCTGATTGACTCATGTGCTGTTCAAAAGCTTCAACCGGAGACGTCAACGATAAGGGACACTCAGGGCGTACTCACACTTGGCCAATCACACCGTTCCTTGACCAACTTCACACTTCAAGTCCGGTGTGTTTGGTCAGTGCGGGTTCTCTGGTCCGTGCTTTGGGGAGACTGGAAGAGGTGGGCCAGGGCACGGCACAATTACGTGCACCCTCGAGTTATACTTGTACCGTAGTTTTGAGGTCGCAAAAGCAGATGAAGAGCAAAGAAAAGTATATTTTGTGAGCTCATACATTATGTAAATAAATAATTTAATAATATAAATTAATGAAAAATAAGAATAAATTATATAATAAACTATAAATAAATTAATATTAATTATGAATCAAATATCAAATATTTTAGTAACAAAAGCATACAAAACCTGTTTACTACCTTCTAAATATATTTTTCAACACCATGAAAGCCCTCTAGACAAGAAATACCACCCTTAAGACACCTTTACACTATTTTAATCCAATATAGTAATGCTTGTTGAGGCTGAGCCAATCTTTGGCCAAAATACTGAACAGCGTGATCTCATTGATTTGGTTTCTCTCTAATGGCCAATACTACTGTAGTATTTATATTTTTACTTTATTTAGCCCTTTTTAGGCTTGAAAATACTTTTAATTTAGGGCAAAGCCTTTGTAGAACAGTGGTTCTCAAACTCTTTTCACCAAGTACCACCTCATAAAAAACTTGGCTCCCCAAGTACCACCATTGTGACTAACATTAAAATTCAGTAGCGCAGTAGGCCTAAGTATTCATTGAAAACAATGTAGAGGTTTTATTTAACAAGTATATTTAGTATATCTTGCCACTGTAACATTACACACAGTTTTAACAGTAACACTGTGTTTGAGTATAGGGGGAAAAAAACACTGCCCTTTAAGCAAGTGATTTTTTTGTTTGAGAATCCTCTTGTAGAACATGCTTAAAAACTGAAAAAAATGACTAATAAAAATTTTTTAAAAAAGATAATATACATTTTTGGAGCGATTCCAATTGTATTTTGTGCTCAAAAAAAGTGTTTGCATGTTTGCTATTATCTATTTTAACGTGCAGTAATTACTACTACCCTACGCTAGCTCAGGTTTTTGCCAAAAAAAAGCAACCCATCAAATAACTGAACAATTGTATGTTCTGATTGGCTGTTGGCAGTCCAGTTAGATCACTTGTAACATCCATCCATCCACATATCCATTTCTACCGCTTGATTTTGCAGACATCATTATAAAACGTTACCCATAAAGGCTCATATAGCCAAGTCAACATAACAGTGGCTTTGGTGCACCTCTATGTTGTTGTTCCTCATTCATTGTTGAACATGTAACATGTGATGTAATGGAGACAAACAGCCAATCAGAGTGTACATTTATCCAGTTCTCTGAATCGTTGCTTTTTTTGGCATTTATGCAACGCTGTGTTCCAACCTGAGCGAGCATAGAGTAAAAATAATGTAATCGTAATTCTAATTAATTCTGATTCTAAATGATTTCCTAATTTTCAAAAATGCATATTTTTTAAAGAAAAAACATCTTTTAGAATCTATTTGACCATCTCCAGCTTACTCGTTGAGCGTGTACATCAAAAGTCAGCAGCCAATGGGAGCTTTAGTAAGCAGTAACCTGTTTTGAAAAGGTTTATTCATACATTTATATCAAATAATAAACTGCGAGACTCGTTTTGAATCGAGAATTAATTCTGAATCGAATCATCACCCCAAGAATCGGAAATCGAATCATGAGTTGTTGCAGTATAAATATTGCAGGTTATTATAGGAAACATGCATTACTGAGCACAAAATACATTTATATTAGCTCAAACTATATTTTAAGGGACAAGCGGTAGAAAATGGATGGATGGAATTTGAATTAAATGTATTTTCAAAATATAATGTATGAAAATTGCTTGTAAAATATGTTTATTTCTGTTTTCAAAATCTGCCATTGCTACCTCAAACTGAAGGCAAAACTATAACCTCAAAATGCACGCATGAAACTTAGCTCATAGAAAGACTTTAATGGCATGTTTGAAGTTTTCATGATATAAATCAAATACATAGATTTGAAATAATCCAACTGAGAAATCAGCCCTAAATCCAGAATGGCACAAATAGTCCTAATGTTCCATTGAGAGAATTCATCATTTTTTTAAATATAGTTAGTCTATACTTTCAGCCATATCTCAAATTCAATAAATAGTTTGCACAAGACATTCTGTTGGTTACCAAATGTAAAGCAACTTTGTTTAACATCTCTTTCAATATATTGTTTTGTGCACAGTATTCCTCGAGAGGGATTGAGTCTCTTACTACTTTGCAAAGTCAACATTTTCGAAATGTGCTGCTAATTCAGCAATAACTATTCTGTGTAGTGTGTTGAGGTCAATGAAAAGGGTGCCTCAGACTTGTCTGGACATTATAGGCCGACATCAGTCAAGGGATATGAACCTGTAGCGGCATAATAAAATGAAGCAGTTGAAGACCCGGAGAAGCGATGACTACCTTTAGTGGCTGTCAACGATGACAAGACGATGAAGATCAACGCTGCTTACTCTGAACGACTAATGGTAGCGTGGTTAAGCATGCAGAGTGCAAAGATAGCACGCAAGTGAAGAAGCATGAAGCATGGATCATGGCCTTGGAATAAAAACAACCATAATCCATCTTTAAATTTCACCAGTCAAACCAGCAAGACTTAATTTGTCAACAATTTTCCTAAATTTGAACCTGTTTTTTAAAGGCCTACTGAAATGAATTTTTTCTAATTAAACGGGGATAGCAGATCTATTTTGTGTCATACTTGATCATTTCGCGATATTACCATATTTTTGCTGAAAGGATTTAGTATAGAACAACGACGATAAAGATCGCAACTTTTGGTATTTGATAATCAATCAATCAATCAATGTTTATTTATATAGCCCTAAATCACAAGTGTCTCAAAGGGCTGCACAAGCCACAACGACATCCTCGGTACAGAGCCCACATACGGGCAAGGAAAAACTCACCCCAGTGGGACGTCGGTGAATGACAATGAGAAACCTTGGAGAAGACCGCATATGTGGGTAACCCCCCCCTCTAGGGGAGACCGAAAGCAATGGATGTCGAGTGGGTCTGACATAATATTATGAAAGTCCAGTCCACAGTGGATCCAACACATCAGCGAGAGTCCAGTCCATAGTGGGGCCAGCAGGAAACCATCCCGAGCGGAGACGGGTCAGCAGCGCAGAGATGTCCCCAACCGATGCACAGGCTAGTGGTCCACCCAGGGTCCCGACTCTGGACAGCCAGCACTTCATCCATGGCCACCGGACCTATGCAACTCCCCCTCGCAAGGGACAGGGGAGAAGAGGAGAGAAGAAAAGAAACGGCAGATCAACTGGTCTAAAAAAGGGGGGTCTATTTAAAGGCTAGATTATACAAATGAGTTTTAAGATGGGACTTAAATGCTTCTACTGAGGTAGCATCTCTAACTGTTACCGGGAGGGCATTCCAGAGTACTGGAGCCCGAATAGAAAACGCTCTATAGCCCGCAGACTTTTTTTTGGCTCTGGGAATCACTAATAAGCCGGAGTTCTTTAAACGCAGATTTCTTGTCGGGACATATGGTACAATACAATCGGCGAGATAGACTGGAGCTAAACCGTGTAGTATTTTATACGTAAGTAGTAAAACCTTAAAGTCACATCTTAAGTGCACAGGAAGCCAGTGCAAGTGAGCCAGTATAGGCGTAATATGATCAAACTTTCTTGTTTTTGTCAAAGGTCTTGCAGCTGCATTTTGTACCAACTGTAATCTTTTAATGCTAGACATAGGGAGACCCGAAAATAATATGTTACAGTAATCGAGACGAGACGTAACGAACGCATGAATAATGATCTCAGCGTCGCTAGTGGACAAGATGGAACGAATTTTAGCGATATTACGGAGATGAAAGAAGGCCGTTTTAGTAACACTCTTAATGTGTGACTCAAACGAGAGAGTTGGGTCGAAGATAAGATAAGATAAGATTGGGGCGGTATAGCTCGGTTGGTAGAGCGGCCTGCCAGCAACTTGAGGGTTGCAGGTTCGATCCCCGCTTCCGCCATCCTAGTCACTGCCGTTGTGTCCTTGGGCAAGATACTTTACCCACCTGCTCTCAGTGCCACCCACACTGGTTTAAATGTAACTTAGATATTGGGTTTCACTATGTAAAGCGCTTTGAGTCACTAGAGAAAAGCGCTATATAAAATATAATTGATTGATTGATTGATAATACCCAGATTCTTTACAGAGTCGCCTTGTGTAATTGTTTGGTTGTCAAATGTTAAGGTGGTATTATTAAATAGATGTCGGTGTTGAGCAGGACCGATAATCAGCATTTCCGTTTTCTTAGCGTTGAGTTGCAAAAAGTTAGCGGACATCCATTGTTTAATTTCATTAAGACACGCCTCCAGCTGACTACAATCCGGCGTGTTGGTCAGCTTTAGGGGCATGTAGAGTTGAGTGTCATCAGCATAACAGTGAAAGCTAACACCGTACTTGCGTATGATGTCACCCAGCGGCAGCATGTAAATACTAAAGAGTGCAGGGCCAAGAACCGAACCCTGGGGAACTCCGCACGTTGCCTTGACATAGTCCGAGGTCACATTGTTATGGGAGACGCACTGCATCCTGTCAGTAAGATAAGAGTTAAACCAAGACAAGGCTAAGTCTGACATACCAATACGCGTTTTGATACGCTCTAATAAAATATTATGATCGACCGTATCGAAAGCGGCGCTAAGATCAAGAAGCAGCAACATAGATGACGCATCAGAATCCATCGTTAGCAATAGATCATTAGTCATTTTTGCGAGGGCTGTCTCCGTAGAATGATTTGCCCTGAAACCGGATTGAAAAGGTTCACAGAGATTGTTAGTCGCTAAGTGTTCATTGAGCTGCTGTGCAACAATTTTTTCGAGAATTTTGGAAATAAACGGAAGGTGGGAGACCGGTCGGTAGTTTACCATGAGGTCAGGATCGAGGTTAGGTCTTTTGAGCAGAGGATGAATAACCGCTTATTTGAATGCTAGAGGAACAGTGCCGGAGGAAAGTGATAAGTTTATAATATTTAACACTGATGGACCTAATAATACAAACAGTTCCTTGATAAGTTTCACAGGAAGTGGGTCAAATAAACATGTTGTTTGTTTTATCCCACTTACACGCTGTAATAATTCCTCTAATGTTATTTCATCAAAAATAGAGAGACTATTTTGGAGGGCAGTGTCCGTCGTATATACAGTCGTATTTGTGTTAATAGAACCCAATTGTAGCTGGGATGCGTTGTCTTTAATCTCCTTTCTAATGACTTCAATTTTCTTATTAAAGAAATTCATAAAATCTGCCGAGTGGGTGGAGCTACTGGGAGGAGTCCCTTGTTGGGTTAGCGATGCTACTGTACTAAACATAAATTTAGGATCGTTTTTGTTGAGGCGGATGAGATTTGAGTAGTATTTAGCTTTAGCTAAGGTAAGCATGCGTTTATAAGTTATTAAACTATCACTCCATGCTTGATGGAAGACCTCAAGTTTAGTCGCGCGCCATTTGCGTTCCAGTTTTCTACATGATAATTTATGAGCTCTAATTTCTTCTGTAAACCATGGGGTGCGCCTTTTAGGGGCCCTTTTTTGCTTTAGCGGTGCTATACTATCAATAATTTCGCGCAAGGCATCGTCAAAGTTGTTAGTGAGGTTATCAATAGAGCCGACATAATTTGGGAATGGTGCCATTACCGAAGGCAGTAGGTCAGCAAGAGTCATCGTTGTGGCAGCATTAATGTTGCGGCCGCTATAGCAGTTATTATTATTATTAGCTTGTTGACAATGAGTCAAAACTTCAAATTTTATAAGGTAATGATCGGACATTACTTTAGTATATGGAAGTATCATAACTTTGGAGGTGGTGACACCCCTGACAAGCACTAGATCTATTGTATTACCGTTGCGATGCGTGGGTTCATGTATTATTTGTGTAAGACCACAGCTATCAATTATGGTTTGGAGCGCCACGCACTGAGGGTCCGATGGGGTCTTCATATGGATATTAAAGTCCCCCATTAGGATTATATTGTCGGCGTGCGTCACTAGATCAGCAACGAACTCTGAGAATTCACTGATAAAGTCCGAATAGGGCCCAGGGGGGCGGTAGATAACAGCCAGGTCGAGAGGTAGCGGTGTGACAGACCTTCATTGTATATTAGTGCGACACCCCCTCCCCTGTTAAGAGGACGGGCAACATGTGCATTCGTATAGTTAGGAGGAGATGCCTCATTTAGCGCAAAAAATTTGTCTGGTTTGAGCCAGGTTTCGCTAAGACCAATGACGTTAAGATTGTTGTCTCTAATGACCTCATTAACTAATAACGCCTTGGGAGACAATGATCTTATGTTTAAAAAGCCCATATTATAGGTATTGGGCTGTTTTGACGAGTTTTTGTTAAGATTATCCGTAGTGGCAATATTAACAATGTTGCGTTTATTATGCGTAGTCCACTTTAAATAGTTTCGACCATATCTAGGAATTGATATGACGGGAATTTTCCGATTGTTTGCTTGGTGCTGCAATAGACTGGACATATCATAATTTGCCACCTCAGTAGAATGCATGTCCACCTCTGACACAGACACAACAGAAAAAACATTATGTGAATTGTGTATTATTCTAAGAGAATTGCTATGCGTACATGGATTATCCAGCCTGGCGCTGGCTAGTTCTAGCTTAACTGACTCCTCACCCAGACTAACAGACATTGTAATTGCCTGTGACCGGGCTTGCTCTAGTGTAGTCAGTCAAGTGAGACTTAAATAGTAGTCTATCTTTCTAGACAGGATGATGGCGCCTTCCTGGTTAGGGTGAAGGCCGTCTCTCATCAGCAAGCCTGGTTTGCCCCAGAAAGAGGGCCAGTTATCAATAAACGTTAGTTCCTGTTGCCTACAGAAGCTACACAGCCACTAGTTAAGCGAGACTAATCTGCTATATCTCTCATCTTTGCCTCTCGCAGGCAGGGGGCCAGAGACAATTACTTGATGCCTGGACATCTTTCTGGCGAGATCACAAGTCCTGGCTATGTTTCTCTTTGTAATCTCAGACTGTCTCATTCTAGTGTCATTGGAGCCAACGTGTACAACTATATTCGCATAATTAGTGGTGCGATTAGCCTGTCGTACGTGTTTACTAGGCCTGTTGCGAGTTAGCTCCCTAAGATTAGCTTCAATGTCAGGTGCTCTGGCCCCGGGATACACTTTATTGTGGCTGGTTTGCTAAGCTTTATGTTTCGGGTGATGGAGTCCCCTATGACTAAGGTGTGGTGCCCGGTAGACTGGGGTGTAGGACTAGCTAAAGAGCTAAATCTATTATGCGTCTCAACCGGTACACCGTAGCTTGTAGGCCGCTTAGGACTGCTACAAGCTGGGCTAGTTAGCTCGCTACAGCTAACGCTAGCAGATGTGTCCGCAACATCTAAAGTTACGACATAACTCTGCTCTAACTGGCGGACAGGGCCCTCTAGCAAAGCCAACCTCTCCGTGAGTATGGTGCAAGACGCGCAGGAAGCCATTACTCACAGTGTTTTCTGTCACCGAGTGAAGTTCCTGCTGTCCTCAGGGAAGTGGTCGCAGTCTGCGGGAGTAGCTTCCTACTTACCTTCTGACCGGCGCTGCCTTTCTCCGCGCTATCTTAGCAGCTAGCTAGCTGAGGAAAGGGTGGTGGGACAGAGATCGGGTGATTTGCAAGTTAAATAGTACCACTAAATATGTTTGAGAAGTGATAAAGAAAGCTGTAGAACAATTAAAAGCACACACTTAGCCTTTTTCGCAACAGCGAACAGACGGCGAGCAGTCACGCACGGTGAACCGGAAATGGAAAAAACCAGTTCCCAATTGTGTATTGAGTGTTGTTAAAAATAAAAAAATAAAAAATAGGCTTGCCCCTACCGGAAGTAGCGTGACGTACTCGGGTGAACATATCCGCAAAGTTCCCTATTGTTTACAATGATGGCCGCCAGAAGTGAGAGAGATTCGGACCGAGAAAGCGACGATTTCCCCATTAATTTGAGCGAGGATGAAAGATTTGTGGATGAGGAAAGTGCAAGTGAAGGACTAGTGGGGAATGGAAGCGATTCAGATAGGGAAGATGCTGTGAGAGCCGGGGGTGACCTGATATTCAGCTGGGAATGACTACAACAGTAAATAAACACAAGACATATATATACTCTATTAGCCACAACACAACCAGGCTTATATTTAATATGCCACAAATTAATCCTGCATAAAAACACCTAGGTGTTTGTTATGCTAGCTCCTAGCTACTAGCTTGAGCTAGTTATAGCTCGAGCAGGTTATATGGACGGGATCCCGTCTATATAACCCGCCAATACAATTCAAACACCTGCACAACACACACACTCACTCAGCCCAAAGGACCGTTCACCTAACCCAAGGTTCATAAAGCTTATATATTTAACCAAAGTTACGTACGTGACACGCACGTACGGGCAAGCGATCAAATGTTTGGAAGCGCGCGGGTGGGACCTGATATTCAGCTGGGAATGACTACAACAGTAAATAAACACAAGACATATACAGTATATACTCTATTAGCCACAACACAACCAGGCTTATATTTAATATGCCACAAATTAATCCCGCATAACAAACACCTAGGTGTTTGTTATGCTAGCTCCTAGCTACTAGCTCGAGCTAGTTATAGCAAGTGATCAAATGTTTGGAAGCGTACTCACGGTATTGCGTCTGCGTCTGTGTATCCAAATCAAAGTCCTCCTGGTAAGAGTCTCTGTTGTCCGAGTTCTTCGATCTTGACTGCATCTTTCGGGAATGTAAACAATGACACACCGGCTGTGTTGTGTTGTTGACTTCCCTCGCAAAATACTCCGCTTCGCACCGACAACTTTCTTCTTTGCTTGCTCAGCTTCTTTCTCCATAATGCAATGAACAAATTGCAACAGATTCACCAACACAGATGTCCAGAATACTGTGGAATAATGAGATGAAAACACAGCTATTTCGTATTGGCTTCAATGGGGAAGCCATACCTCTGTTAAACTGGCTACGTCACGCGCATACCAGTGGCGTGCGGTGAGGTTAATGTCTGGTGAGGCACGACTGCATCATCACAGTCAAATTTAAAAACATATGAACCTGCAGTGCAAATGTACCTAATGTTGTGTCCCTGCGGTCGTTCGCGGCTCCTGCAGCGCGAGCATTGTTGTTTTTGCACTTTTTGGCTTCTTGTTAAGTGACTTTTTTTGGGTGGATTCGGTCTTGCACGTGGAGGGTTTGGGTGTGGGCTTTGGTTGGTGTGGCCGCGGTGCTCCCGTCGGGCGGTGCATTCTGCGGCGGAGGTGCTTGGCACCAGGAGGCGGGGTTATGATACGAGCCTCACACAGTGTGTCTCCGCAGCAGATTTATGATCGCTCAGCACTAAAAATACGTTACACAAATACAGTTGTTGACAAAATACACTGTACATTATATACCTCAGCTAACTAAACTATGGAAATGTATAATATAATTCGTATAGCAATACGGTCTCACTGCACAGCAGGCCAGCAGTTAGCCGAGTCACAATCCATGGTGAGGCACAAGTGCCTCAACTGGCTGCTGATCACCGCACCGTCTCTTCTCAGTATTTGAACGGCAAATGTGAAAATAAAAATAAAAATAATCTAAAACTGGTGAAGTTAAATGGAAAATAACTTTAGTATAATCACTGGATACATATAACAATTTAATTGATTTTTTTTTCTTTTTCTTTTTTTTTTCTTTCCATGATGGCAGTTGAGGCCCCTCATCCTCCAAAGGAATTTTCAACCGGAAGTTTAGCGGGAAATTTAAAATTGCACTTTATAAGTTAACCCGGCCGTATTGGCATGTGTCGCAATGTTAAGATTTCATCATTGATATATAAACTATCAGACTGCGTGGTCGGTAGTAGTGGGTTTCAGTAGGCCTTTAAAATATATAAAATAAAATTAAATGCGCTCTTATCAACAGCCGTTATGCTTTTAGTTTCATAATATGTATCAGCTTTTGTTGTTTTTTTAATGTGCACATATTTTTTATATAGATTTTATTCTATTTTGCATATTTAGACTTAGACTTAGACAAACGTTATTGATCCACAAGGGATATTGTTCCACACAGTAGCTCAGTTACAAAGGATGGAAAGGGTAAGGATGGAAAGGATAATGCACACAAGGGCACAAAAAGAGGGCAAACACAAAAGGTATAAATTACACTAAAAATGTACCATAGAAGCAATATAAAATATAACATTTATGTAATATTTACATATTATATATACAGTATATAATATATACTGATACCTGGCAAAATGGCGGCACATGGGAATGCAGCGGCTATGCTAACGCTCTTGGGAGTGTAGAGCGATTTGGCAAAAAACACCCGTCATTTCTGTCAATTTCATGGCTGGCTCAAAGCGTGAACACTCTGTGATCACATACGACCGACAGACGATTCTGGATGTGGATGGATCGGGTCGTTATAGACTGAAAGATGCATGTACGGTGGACCTCCTCGCTAGCATGGGAATACTTCGTGGGCTACATCGAGCGGCCTTTGTAGCAGCGGAGTCAAGTGCTAGCGGTGACCGCCAATGGAGACGACATAAGCGGTGCGAGCGGAAGCAGAAGCGGGGATGCCGAGCTGGGCTAACAACAAAGAGAAAAGCTAACCAAAGAAGCATGGAGTCTCCGGGTAAGAAGCCATTTAAACTAGAACTAGCCGGCGCCAGGCTGGATAATCCCTGCACACATAGCAATTCTCTTAGAATAAAACACAACTCACATAATGTTTTTTCTTTTGTGACCGTGTCAGAGGCAGACATACATTGTACTGAGGTAGCTAACTATGATGCGTTCAGTTTATCGCAACATCAAGCAAACAATCTGAATATCCCCGTCGTATCAATTCCTAGATATGGTCGAAACTATTTAAAGTGCAATACGCATAATAAACGCAACATTATTAATATTGCTACTTCGGATAATTTCAACAAACAATCCTCAAAAACAGCCCACTACCTATAATATGGGCTTTTTAAACATAAGATCATTATCTTCCAAAACGTTATTAGTTAATGAAGTCATTAGAGACAACAAACTTGATGTCGTTGGTCTCGCCGAGACCTGGCTCAAACCAGACGATTTTTTTGCGCTAAATGAGGCATCTCCTCCTGGCTATACCAATACACATGTTGCCCGACCTCTTAAAAGGGGAGGGGGTGTCGCACTAATATACAATGAAAACTATAATCTTACACCTAACCTAAATAATAAATATAACTCGTTTGAGGTGCTCACTTTGAGGTTTGTCACACCGCTGCCTCTCCACCTGGCTGTTATCTACCGCCCCCCTGGACTTCATCAGTGAATTCTCAGAGTTTGTTGCTGATCTAGTGACGCACGCCGACAATATAATCATAATGGGGGACTTTAATATCCATATGAATACCCCATCGGACCCTCCATGCGTGGCGCTCCAGACTATAATTGATAGCTGTGGTCTTACACAAATAATAAATGAACCCACGCATCGCAACGGTAATACGATAGATCTAGTGCTTGTCAGGGGTGTCACCACCTCTAAAGTTACGATACTCCCGTACACTAAAGTAATGTCCGATCATTACCTTATAAAATTCGAAGTTCTGACTCATTGTCAACAAACTAATAATAATAATAATAACTACTATAGCAGCCGCAACATTAATGCTGCCACAACGACGACTCTTACTGACCTACTGCCTTCGGTAATGGCACCATTCCCAAATTATGTGGGCTCTATTGATAACCTCACTAACAACTTTAATGACGCCCTGCGCGACACCATTGATATTGTAGCACCGCTAAAGCTAAAAAGGGCCCCTAAAAGGCGTACCCCATGGTTTACAGAAGAAACTAAAGCCCAGAAATGATCATGTAGAAAGCTGGAACGCAAATGGCGTGCGACTAAACTTGAGGTTTTCCATCAAGCATGGTGTGATAGTTTAATAACTTATAAACGCATGCTTACCTCAGCTAAAGCTAAATATTACTCAAATCTCATCCACCTCAACAAAAATGATCCTAAATTTCTGTTTAGTACAGTAGCATCGCTAACCCAACAAGCAGATGACTTTATGAATTTCTTTAATAAGAAAATTGAAGTCATTAGAAAAGAGATTAAAGACAATGCATCTCAGCTACAATTGGGTTCTATTAACATAGATACGACTGTATATATGACGGATACCGCCCTCCAAAATAGTTTCTCTCTCTTTGATGAAATAACATTGGAGGAATTGTCAAAATGTGTAAATGGGACAAAACAAACAACATGTTTACTTGACCCAATTCCTGGGAAACTTATCAAGGAGCTTTTTGTATTACTAGGTCCATCAGTGTTAAATATTATAAACTTATCACTTTCCTCTGGCTCTGTTCCCCTAGCATTCAAAAAAGCGGTTATTCATCCTCTACTCAAAAGACCTAACCTCGATCCTGATCTCCTGGTAAACTACCACCTTCCGTTTATCTCGAAAATCCTCGAAAAAATTGTAGCACAGCAGCTAAATGAACACTTAGCGTCTAACAATCTCTGTGAACCTTTTCAGTCCGGTTTCAGGGCAAATCACTCTACGGAGACAGCCCTCGCAAAAATGACTAATGATCTATTGCTAACGATGGATTCTGATGCGTCATCTATGTTGCTGCTTCTTGATCTTAGCGCCGCTTTCGATACTGTTGATCATAATATTTTATTAGAGCGTATCAAAACGCGTATTGGGATGACAGACTTAGCCTTGTCTTGGTTTAACTCTTATCTTACTGACAGGATGCAGTGTGTCTCCCATAACAATGTGACCTCGGACTATGTTAAGGTAACGTGCGGAGTTCCCCAGGGTTCGGTTCTTGGCCCTGCACTCTTTGGTATTTACATGCTGCCGCTAGGTGACATCATACGCAAATACGGTGTTAGCTTTCACTGTTATGCTGATGACACTCAACTCTACATGCCCCTAAAGCTGACCAACACGCCGGATTGTAGTCAGTTGGAGGCGTGTCTTAATGAAATTAAACAATGGATGTCCGCTAACTTTTTGCAACTCAACGCTAAGAAAACGGAAATGCTGATTATCGGTCCTGCTCAACACCGACATCTATTTAATAATACCACCTTAACATTTGACAACCAAACAATTAAACAAGGTGACTCTGTAAAGAATCTGGGTATTATCTTCGACCCAACTCTCTCGTTTGAGTCGCACATTAAGAGTGTTACTAAAACGGCCTTCTTTCATCTCCGTAATATCGCTAAAATTCGTCCCATTTTGTCCACAAGCGATGCTGAGATCATTATCCATGCGTTCGTTGCATCTCGTCTCGATTACTGAAACGTTTTATTTTCGGGCCTCCCTATGTCTAGCATTAAAAGATTACAGTTGGTACAAAATGCGGCTGCTAGACTCTTGACAAAAACAAGAAAGTTTGATCATATTACGCCTATACTGGCTCACTTGCACTGGCTTCCTGTGCACCTAAGATGCGACTCTAAGGTTTCACTACTTACGTATAAAATACTACACGGTCAAGCTCCTGCCTATCTTGCCGATTGTATTGTACCATATGTCCCGGCAAGAAATCTGCGTTCAAAGAACTCCGGCTTATTAGTGATTCCCAGAGCCCAAAAAAAGTATGCGGGCTATAGAGCGTTTTCTATTCAGGCTCCAATACTATGGAATGCCCTCCCGGTAAAAGTTAGAGATGCTACCTCAGTAGAAGCATTTAAGTCTCATCTTAAAACTCATTTGTATACTCTAGCCTTTAAATAGACTCCCTTTTTAGACCAGTTGATCTGCCGTTTCTGTTCTTTTCTTTTCTACTCTGCTCCAAACCCAGGGTGGACCGCTAGCCTGTTCATCAGATGGGGACATCTCTACGCTGCTGACTCGCCTCCACTCGGGATGGTTCTTGCTGGCCCCACTATGGACTGGACTTTCGCTGATGTGTTGGACTTTCACAATATTATGTCAGACCCACTCGACATCCATTGCTTTCGGTCTCCCCTAGAGGGGGGGGGGGGTTACCCACATATGCGGTCCTCTCCAAGGTTTCTCATAGTCATTCACATTGACGTCCCACTGGGGTGAGTTTTCCTTGCCCGTATGTGGGCTCTGTACCGAGGATGTCGTTGTGGCTTGTACAGCCCTTTGAGACACTTGTGATTTAGGGCTATATAAATAAACATTGATTGATTGATTGATTGATTGATATATTAAATTATTATATTATATTATATTGTTATATAATATATACAATACATAACAAATCCCAATTACCATGTACAATATTATAGTATATGTAACAGCTGCAGCAAAAAAAAGGGCAGCATAAAATAGAGAGTAGATCCAGCATAAAATATGCATTATAAGCAAAGAGAGGTAGTTAACATAGAAGCGGTCAGGTAATAGACAGATATCATCTATTGCTGTAGTACTCAGCAGACAAATCTGTTCCAATGTAGTACTTTAGCACAATGGTTCTCAAACTTTTTTCACCGAGTACCACCTCAGAAAATACTTGGCTCTCCATGTACCACCATAGTGACCAATATTAAAATGCAGTAGCATAGTAGGCCTAAATATTCATTAAAAACAAGGCAGAGGTTTTATTAAACAAGTATATTTAACATTTTTGGCCACTATAACATTACAAACCGTACTTTGAACAGTAACACTGTGTTTGAATATGCAATATTTAATAGTGATTCTCCTGTGTACCACTAGATGGAGTCTGCATACCACCAGTGGTATGTGTACCACAGTTTAAAAATCACTGCTTTCGGAAATTAGGTTTCTGTTTCTTCTATGGTTATCATTAGTGATGTGCCGGTCTGATATTGATCTCGGATGTCAGTCCGATATGAGCAAAAAAACAATTGGATGATATTGGCTTACATCTAAAATCTCCGATACAAGCAGTCCTGCAGCGCGTTTTCTTGTCAAAAGCTAGACAGGCAGTTAACAGCTAAATGTCCTCCAATAAGCACACAAAGTTGGTATTTTCTTGTATTTTAGTGAAGTCCTTTACAAACGGTAAACAGCTACAATACAGCCAAGCACACAATATCACGCAAGCTAGACAGAAGTGTCCTTAATTGAATTATATTCCAGTCCAAAACACATTTGTAAATGTCAACAAGTACCAAATAATTACATTTACAAAGTCTCCTAGGACTTGGCTTATTAGAAAGTATCCAGTAACAAACGTGTCCACATCATTCAACTGCGTCGAGTCAATAGCTTAACCGAACAAATTACTGTGACCACTAAGTGTCGCCAAAAACAAATTACAAATCCACTTTCATTTAATCAAAAACCGCGTTAGCCTATTCCAGTTAATAAATAGGTTAGTGTTTTCTTTCTCTTTTTGAGTCATTTCACTTGATTAAGCATTTTCTAACAAGTATCATGATGATATCATATCGCATTGATATCAGTATCGGCCAATCGTCAAGGCTCCATTATTGGTATTGTGAAAAAGATGTACCGGAACATCGGTACAACTTTGTCTTGAGTTATCAAATTGTCTTGAGTTATCAAGACCATCTCCTTCGTTGCCATTAGTGGTTTTGTGTTGCAACACAAAAAGCAAGAAAGGCAAAGCAACAAATCCAAACATGCTTGAAAATTACTCTATTGCGGCACAAAATGTGCCGTAGTAATATGGTTTAGGTTTGAGGTTTTGTAGACGTTTAAGGCATTTTCCTAGGTTGTAAAGCTATATTCTCTGATATACAACAACTTCCACCCACTGCAGGACAACATCATTTCGCTCAGCAGCTCCTTTATGACTCATTCACCACAAATGTTGCAGGGATAGCAACCTTCCTTCCTGCTGCTGCCACACTACAACCAACACTGCTCTTAGTATTCTGTACATTACTAGTGTCTATGATAGATAGACTCTACTATATTAACATTGGAGCCTTGAGTATTGGCTGATACTGATATTGATCCGATCACAAATCAAACATACTTTTATTATTTTGCCGTGTTAAATGTTAGAATAGGTATGATCAAGTGAATTTACTCAAACAGAGAACAATAGTATGTATGAAAAACAGTATCCTGCTTATTATCAATCCTTTGAAATGGACTTATGCCGTCTTTAGGTTGAAGTGGAGTGGTATTTATTTATTGGCGACACCGAGCAACCACAAAAAATCAATTAAGTTAAGCTCATTACAAAGTTAATTGAATGGCGCGGACACGTTTGATACTGGACAATTTCTAATTTGCTCCTGCTTTAAAGACTTTTGGTAACACTTTAGTATGGAGAACACATCTTCACCATTAACTAGTTGCTTATTAACATGCAAAATAGTAACATATTGGCTCTTAATTAGTCATTATTAAATACTTATTTATGCCTTATTCTGCATGGCCTTATTATACAACCAGTAAGCCATTAACTAAGAGTGTTCCTTTGATAACCTCAGAATTATTGCTTATTAGTAACCCTAACCCTAACCCTTATATGTTCTCCTAGTGTCCAAATAACTCTAAATTAAGTCTTTACTTTAATAAGAAACTCATTAATGGTGAATATGTTCCCCATACTAAAGTGTTACAAGACTTTTTATTGCATGTAATTATTTGACACTTGTTTATATTATAATAAATAAATAATGATAAATGGGTTATACTTGTATAGCGCTTTTCTACCTTCAAGGTACTCAAAGCGCTTTGACAGTATTTCCACATTCACCCATTCACACACACATTCACACATTGATGGCGGGAGCTGCCATGCAAGGCGCTAACCAGCACCCATCAGGAGCAAGGGTGAAGTGTCTTGCCCAAGGACACAACGGACGTGACTAGGATGGTAGAAGGTGGGGATTGAACCCCAGTAACCAGCAACCCTCCGATTGCTGGCACGTCCACTCTACCAACTTCGCCACGCCACCCGTTAAATATTGACAAATGTCATGTTTTTAGACTGCAATATGTTTCAATTAAAGACACTTACACGTATGTCTAGCCCGTGTGTTAATGTGTGCTTAGCTGTTGTGTAACAAACAACCTGCACTCTACCATGTTGACCTTTTGTAAATGACTTCAGAAAAATTAAAGAGCAACCTTGTGTGCTTATTGGAGGACTGGCTGTCCAGATTTGCACAAGTAAAGGAGATTTTAGATCCAAGCCGCTATAATCCGATACTTGTATTATTGCGTGTTCATTCCCAACTGTTTAAGTATATTTACTCATGCAGGTTTTTATTTTTTTATTTTTTACGTGCAAGAATGTTCGAGTTCTTTATCATTTGGCATAAGACCAATTTCCTCAAGTACAGTCGTCATCTGGATCTTGGACTTGTTTATACTTATGGTTGTGTCTTGCTACTGTCCACGTTTATGCAGTGAAAAAATGATCAAATGCACAAACTAAACAGGACTCTAACAAGACCGCACAGGGATGGCAAAAAATGTAAGTTCCTGGTATGAATCTAACTTCGGCCATTTTAGTCACTGCCATTTGTGTCCTTGCCCATCTTGCTCCCAGTGCCACCCAGTCTGGTGTATGAATGTGTGTGGCAGGACTACCTGGCA